>NW_027139360.1:0-32500 GCF_035084215.1 Heptranchias perlo
CCCATCTGGTTCACTAATGTCCTTTAGGGAAGGAAACTTGCCGTCTTTACCCGGTCTGGCCAAAATGTGACTCGAGACCCACAGAAATGTGGTTGATTCTTAATTGCCCTCTGAAATGGCCTAGCAAGTCACTCAGTTGTAAAATCTCGCTTAAAAAAGTCATAATAAGAATAATGGACGGACAACGAGGCACCGGACACGACAAAGGCAAACCAAGCCCAGTCGACCTTGCAAAGTCCTCCTCATGAACATCTGAGGACTTGTGCCAAAATTGGGAGAGTTGTCCCACAGACCAGTCAAGCAACAGCCTGACATAGCCATACTCACAGAATCATACCTTTAAGCCAATGTCCCATACTCTTCCATCAAAATCCATAGGTATGTCCTGTCCCACCGACAGGACAGACCCAACAGAGGTGGTGGTACAGTGATAAACAGTCAGGAGGGAGTGGCCCTGGGAGTCCTCAACATTGACGCTGGACACAATGAAATCTCATGGCATCAGGTCAAACATGGGCAAGGAAACCTCCTGCTGATTACCACCTACTGTCCTCCCTCAACAGGGAGGAGGACGAATCAGTCCTCCTCCATGTTGAGCACCACTTGGAGAAAGCACTGAGGGGAGCACGGGCACAGAATGCACTTTGGGTGGGGGACTTCAATGTCCATCACCAAGAGTGGCTCGGTAGCACCACTACCGGCCGAGTCCTGAAGGACATAACTGCCAGACTGGGCCTGCGGCAGGTGGTGAGCGAACCAACACGAGGGAAAAACCGACTTGACCTTGTCTTCATCAATCTTGCTGTCACAGATTCATCTGTCTATGAGAGTATTGGTAGGAGTGACCACCGCACAGTCGACGTGGAGATGAAGTCCCGCCTTCGCACTGAGGACACCATCCAACGTGTTGTGTGGCATTACCACCGTGCTAAATGGGATAGATTCAGCACAGATCTAGCAGCTCAAAACTGGGCATCCATGAGGCGCTGTTGGCGATCAGCAGCAGCAGAATTGTATTCCAGCACAATCTGTAACCTCATGGCCCGGCTTATTCCTCACTCTACCATTACCAACAAGCCAGGGGATTAACCCTGGTTCAATGAGGAGTGTAGAAGAGCATGCCAGGAGCAGCACCAGGCATACCTGAAATGTGGTGCCAACCTGGTGAAGCTACAACTCAGGACCACGTGCATGCTATAGATAGAGAGAAGCGATTCCACAACCAATGGATCAGATCAAAGCTCTGCAGTCCTGCCACATCCAGTTGTGAATGGTAGTGGATAATTAAACAACTAACGGGAGGAGGAGGCTCTGTAAACATCCCCATCCTTAATGATGGCTATGTACCCCGACAACATCTCAGCTGTAGTGCTGAAGACTTGTGCTCCAGAACTAGCTGCGCCTCCAGCCAAGCTGTTCCAGTACAGCTACAACACTGGCATCTACCCGACAATGTGGAAAATTGCCCAGGAATGTCCTGTCTACAAAAAGCAGGACAAATCCAATCCGGCCAATTACTGCCCCATCAGTCCACTCTCAATCATTAGCAAAGTGATGGAAGGTGTCGTCGACAGTGCTATCAAGTGGCACTTACTCACCAACAACATGCTCACCGATGCTCAGTTTGGGTTCCGCCAGGACAACTCGGCTCCAGACCTCATTACAGCCTTGGTCCAAGCATGGACAAAAGAGCTGAATTCCAGAGGTGAGATGAGAGTAACTGCCCTTGACATCAAGGCAGCACTTGACCGAGTGTGGCACCAAGGAGCCCTAGTAAAATTGAAGTAAATGGGAATCAGGGGGAAAACTCTCCAGTGGCTGGAGTCATACCTAGCACAAAGGAAGATGGTACTGGTTTTTGCAGGCCAATTAACTCAACCCCAGGATATTGCTGCAGGAGTTCCTCAGAGCAGTGTCCTCGGCCCAACCATCTTCAGCTGCTTCATCAATGATCTTCCCTCCATCATATGTTCAGAAATGGGGATGTTCGCTGATGATTGCACAGTGTTCAGTCCCATTCGCAACCCCTCAGATAATGAAGCAATCCGTGCCCGCATGCAGCAAGACCTGGACAATATCCAGGCTTGGGCTGATGTCTGACGCAAATGTTCCTTGCCACTTAAGTGCCAGGCAATGACCATCGCCAACAAGAGAGAGTCTAACGACCTCCTCTTGACATTCAACGGCATTGCCATCGCCGAATCCCCCACCATCAACATCCTGGGGGTCACCATTGACCAGAAACTTAACTGGACCAGCCATATAAATACTGTGGCTACAAGAGCAGGTCAGAGGCTGGGTATTCTGCGGCGAGCGACTCACCTCCTGACTCCCAAAGCCTTTCCACCATTTACAAGGCACAAGTCAGGAGTGTGATGGAATACTCTCCACTTGCCTGGATGAGTGCAGCTCCAACAACACTCAAGAAGCTCGACACCATCCAAGACAAAGCAGCCCGCTTGATTGGCACCCCATGCACCACCTTAAACATTCACTCCCTTCACCACCGGCGCACTGTGGCTGCAGTGTGCACCATCCACAGGATGCACTGCAGCAATTCGCCAAGGCTTCTTCGATAGCACCTCCCAAACCCGCGACCTCTACCACCTGGAAGGACAAGGGCAGCAGGCACATGGAGGGGAATGTGCAGGTGGTATTGTTCCCAAGTCACACACCATCCCGACTTGGAAATATATCGCCGTTCCTTAATCGTCGCTGGGTCAAAATCCTGAAACTCCCTTCCTAACAGCACTGTGGGAGAACATTCACCAGACAGACTGCAGCGGTTGAAGATGGCGGCTCACCACCACCTTCTCAAGGGCAATTAGGGATGGGCAATAAATGCTGGCCTCGCCAGTGACGCCCACATCCCATGAATAAATAAAAAAATGATGGAGGTGGAAGTGGAGGAAGATGCAAAGGGGAAACATGGAACACTGGCTCTGTTTGCCAGGGCTCTGCGTGCTGACCTGATCTGTGAACGATATCAATGATGAGAACGACAACCCAAGTAACCAACAGTCCTACACTCCCCACCCATCCTCTCCCACATGACCATCAAATTGCCCTGCATCTGATTACATATTGCATCCTCCCTCAACTCATCGCAGAAATAAAAACCACTACCAAATGCAAATTCAAATCCACATTTGTAAAATAATCATAGAATCATAGAAGTTACAGAGGAAAGTGTGTCAGTGGGACAGGACATACCCATGGATTTTGATGGAAGACAGAGGAAAGTGTGTCAGTAAGTATACTGCAAGGTGTTTGGGTGCTGTGCCTGTCAAGGTCAAATGGCTGCCAGTGGGTGTGACCTGTGGGTGGTGATTGTTCGACCTGTAAAAGTGGTACTATATGCAGGTGAGATGCAGCATGCCAAGTGCAGCGTTGAGTATGGATGGGCAGCGTTTGTTGGTGGGTGGGGTAACGGGGAGTGTGATGTGTGGAACAGTGGTGCAGTTGGTAGGATGTGCCACTTGACACTTGCATTCACTCAGCTTGACCACTCGTGTCAAATTGTTGATCCTTTTTCGGTAGTGCACCTATGTGCGCGGTGCCATGCTCCTGGCATTCACCTCCGGGAGCATTGCCTCCCACTACCTACGCAGCTGGTATCTGGGGTGGGGGGGGGGGTTTCCTACCACCCAGTGGGTACAGGATGGCCTTCCTCTCGTCCCCTCCCTCCACCAGAGCTTCCAGTGCGTCGTCAGAGTACCTTTGGGCGCGGTCGCTTGCTGGTCCAGCAATTCTGCCTGCCATCCTCCGCTGCTCTCATTGACTGTGCATCTCTCCTTATGGAGGTGCAGGCTGCCTCCTAACTTGTGCTGGCCACGGCCCATTTCGGGCTTCCTGCTTTTGAGTGCAACCTCTTAACATTGCTGGTAGCGCTGGCTACACGTATAAATCATGGTAATGACCAGGCAACACAAATCTCATGTGCTGCCTGCATCAGAAACACCGGGCGCAGGTTAATTGCACACCACAATGCCTGCGCTTGGATTCAGGGGTGAGCAAATTTAACCCCCGATATCAAGGCCTTAGAGAGGATGCAGAGCAGTTTTACTAGAATGCTACCAGGGATGAAAAGCTTCAGTTAAGTGGTGATACTGGAGAAACTGGGGTTGTTATCCTCAGAGTAGAGAAGTTTAAGGGGAGATTTGATAGAGGTGTTCAAAATCATGAAGGGTATTGATAGTGTTAATAAGGAGAAACAGTTTCCAGTGGCAGAAGGGTCGTTAACCAAAGGTAACAGATTTAAAGTAACTGGCAAAAGAGTCAGAGGTGACGTGAGGAAAACATTTTTTATATAGCGAGTTGTAATGATCTGGAATGCACTGCCTGAAAGGGCGGTGGAAGCAGATTCAATAATAACTTTCAAAGGGGAATTAGATAAATACTTGTTGGGAAAAATTGCAGGGCTATGGGGAAAGGGCAGGGAAGTGGGACTAATTGGATAGCTCTTTCTGTGCTCCAAAATCGCCTCCCTCTGCGCTGTATCATTCTATGATTCTATGTTAAATGAAGCTGGATTCCTATAGCTTAATCCACTGTCTACATTTCCAGAAATTAAGCAAAATATAGCAATGCCCCAACCCTATGGCACAAAGTTTTTGGAATAACCCACAAAGCCTCTTGCAAAGGACGTGAGAGGCAGTATAAAACTAAAAGAAAGGGCTAAGACGAAGATAAATATCAGTAGAGATCCCGTGGACTGGGAGAGATTTAAAGAACAACAGAAGGATACAAACTAAGTGGTAAGAGCCGCAAAAAGGAAATACAAGCAAAAATTTGCGAGGGATTTTAAGGACAACAGTAAAGGTTTTTACAAATACATTACGAGAAAGAGGGTGGTTAACAGAAATGTGGGCCCATTAATGACAGACGCAGGTGATATTGTAACTGGAAATGAAGAAATGGCAGACTTACTAAATAGTTACTTTGTAACGGTCTTCACTGTAGAGGAGGAGGATAAAATACCAGAGATACAAAGAGAACTACAAATAAATCAAGGGAAGGAGCTAACTAGATTCAATATAAGTAAAACAAATGATGATAGAGAAACTAATGAGATTAAAGATAGAGAAATCTCCAGAACCTGATTGTTTCCACCCCAGGGAATTAAAAGAAGTAGGTGAGGAAATTGTTGATGCGTTAGTCATGATCTTCCAAAACTCTCTCGATTCAGGAATTGTCCCCTTGGATTGGAAAATTGCCAATGTCACTCCACTATTTAAGAAGGGTAAGAGAGATGAACTAGGAAATTATAGGCATATTGGTCTAAAGTCAGTTGTTGGGAAGTTACTGGAATCTGTTATAAGAGAAAAAGTGACTGAGCACTTGGACAAATATGAGCTGATTGGAGCGAGCCAGCATGGATTTGTGAAGGGTAAGTCAAGTCTAATGAACCTAGTTGAATTCTTTGAGGAGATAACTAACATGGTAGATAACGGAGTGTCTATGGATGTTATTTATATGGACTTCCAGAAGGCGTTCAACAACGTTCCACATCAGAGACTGTTAACAAAAATGAGAGTGAATGCTATTGGCTTGGAAAGGGTATTGGTTATGAGTTCAGTGACAGAGTGTAGGGATAATGAGTATGTACTCCAATTGGCAGGATGTGACTAGTGGTGTCCCCCAGGGATCTGTACTGGAGCCACTGCTTTTCACTATATTTCGAAATGACTTGGATGAAGAAATAAAGAGCTGTATATCTAAGTTTGCTGGAGACACTAAGTTAGGTGGCACAGAAAATAGTGTAGATCATAGAATCATAGAAAGTTACGGCATAGAAGGAGGCCATTCGGCCCATCGTGTCTGTGCCAGCTGACAAAGAGCTATCCAGCTTAATCCCACATTCCAGCACTTGGTCCGTAGCCACGTAGCTAAAATTCTCCAGCAACGTCATCGTAAACCTCCTCTGCACCCTCTCTCGTGCAATCACATCTTTCCTGTAATGTGGTGATCAGAACTGTGCACAGTACTCAAGATGTGGCCTAACTAGTGTTTTATACAGTTCTAGCATAACCTCCCTGCTCTTATATTCTATGCTTCAGCAAATAAAGGAAAGTATCCCATATGCCTTTTTAACCACCTTATCTATCTGTCCTGCTACCTTCAGGGATCTGTGGACATGCACTCCAAGGTCCCTCTGTTCCTCTACACCTCTCAGTATCCTCTCATTTATTGTGTATTCCCTTGCCTTGTTTGCCCTCCCCAAATGCATTATCTCACACGTCTCTGGATTGAATTCCATTGTCACTTTTCTGTCCACCTGACCAGTCCATTGATATCTTCCTGCAGTCTACAGCTTTCCTCCTATCAACCATGTGGCCAATTTTTGTATCATCTGCAAACTTCTTGATTATGCCCCTTACATTCAAGACCAAATTAATATACACCACAAAAAGCAAGGGACCAAGTAGAGCCCTGCGGAACCCCACTGGAAACAGCCTTCCAATCACAATAATACCCATCGACCATTACCCTTTGCTTCCTACCTCTGAACCAATTTTGAAACCAACTTGCCACTTTCTTTTGGATCCCATGGGCTTTTACTTTTTTGACCTTGATGGTAGTAGAAATTTACAAAGAGACAACTGTGGCAGATGGAGTTCAATGTGAGAAAGTCTGAGGTTATATTTTGGACCTAAGAAAGATAGATCAGAGTACTTTCTAAATGTTGAGAAGCTAGGAACTGTGGATGAGCAGAGAGATTTTGGGGTCCAAGTATAGAAATCATCAAACACTAACGGACAGGTACAAAAAATAATTTAAAAGACCAATGGAATGTTGGCCTTTATCTCAAGAGACTGGAATACAAAGGAGTGGAAATTATGCTACAGCTGTACAGAGTTCTGGTGAGACCCCATCTGGAGTACTGCATTCAGTTCTGGGCACCACATCTCAGGAAGGATATATTGGTCTTTGAGGGGGTGCAGTGCAGATTCACCAGAATAATATTGGGACTAAAAGGGTTAAATTCTGAGGACAGGTTGCATGGACTTGCCTTGTATTCACTTAAATATAGAAGATTAAGGGGTAATCTAATTGAGGTGTTTTAAGATGATTAATGGATTTGATAGGATAGAGAGAGAGAAACCATTTCCTCTGGTGGGGGAGTCCAGAACAAGGGGGACAAAACCTTAAAATTAAAGCTGGGCCATTCAGGGGTGATGTTAGAAAGCGCTTCTTCTCACAATGGCTAGTGGAAATCTAGAACTCTCTCCCCCAAAAAGCTGTTGAGGCCGAGGGTCAATTGAAAATTTCAAAACTGAGATTGATAGATTTTTGTTAGGTAAGGGTATTAAGGGTTACAGAGCTAAGGTGGGTAGATGAAGTTAAGATACAGATTAGCCATGATCTAATTGAATGGTGGAACAGGCTCAAGGGGCTGAATGGCCGACTCGTGTTCCTATGTTCTTTCCTAAAGTATCTTCCAGAACCATTACTTTGATGTCCCTTGGCTCTTTAAATCTTCACTTGCACATTGACAAGCTCCCAAGTACAACTGAATGCTTCCTTGATTTGAACATATGGATGACTGACCCGAGATCCAACCTGGAAACAGGGGAGATATTTTTACATAACCACTCCCCCCCCCCCCCTTATTAATATATTCAGATGAAACTCCAGCCTCTATCTGGTGAGAGCTTCTTGCACTAGACCAGACAGCCCGCATGACATGTGCATTATGCACATTGATCCGGCATAAATGGTCTCCCCCACATTTCAAATTCACTACACCCTGAAATTATCTATTGAGAGGGTGTTCTGAATGAAAGACTTGCATTTCGAGAGCACCTTTCATGACCTCAGAAAAACCCAAAGTGCTTCACAGCCAATGAAGTACTTTTGAAGTGTAATTTAGGAAATGCAGCAGCCAATTTGCACACAGCCAGGTCCCACAATTAGCAATTAAATACATCATCAGCTAATCTGTTTCAGGTGTTGGTTGAGGGATAAATGTTGGCCAGGACACCTTCCCTGCTTCTCTTCAAATAGTACCATAGGATCTTTAACCTCTGTCTGAGAGGGCAAGAGAGACTTCAGTTTTAATATTGCATCTGACATTACAGCACTCCCTCAGTACTACGCTGGGGTGTTATCCTAGATCATGTGCTCAAGTCTCTGCAGTGGGACTATGAAGCCACAACCTTCCAACTCAAAGGCAAGAATGCAACCTCTGAGCCATGCTGACACCTAATGGAGCTGATGTGCTTTTTAAACTGGCCAGGAAAAGCCCAAATACTCAATGAGATAATCTGATAGTGGCCCAGGAATGCCAAAATCAGTTAACTCATTGGCAGTGCGTTCATGAAATCGATGGATGGAAAATCTTGTGGCAAGGGCTGATATCTGTGCTCACAGTCCCAATAAGCATCCCAGTAATGAAGCCACACGGCAGGAGCCCAATTTTATCACATTTGCCTTATATGGAAAGGCGTGACAATGTAAAAGATTTGCAGCTTTCCACATGTCAGTTGAATATTTTTACAAGGCAGTGATACATCCCATGGCGAAACACACCATGCAGGGACGGTTTGCCTATTAGGGTAATCGGGAGACTTGCTGAGTGTCAGCCTGAATAATTCTTATTAACGTATTAACGGCAGCCCCCTCTCCCACAATTTTCCATGAGTGTCCTGAAGAATCCGGTGCCCTTTCGGGGGAACCACCATAAACTATGAAAGTAATTTTACAAATATTAAATCAATCATAAGTAATGTTCTTCTATATTGTGGTGGCTCAATGGTATCGCTCTTTCCTCTCAGTCAGAAGATTGTAGGCTCAAGTCCCATTCCAGAGATATGAGCACAAACTCTCGGCTGACACTTCCAAAGAATAATGAGAGAGTACAGCATAGTTGGAGGTGCTGCCTTTTGGATTGGTATGTTAAACTGAGGCCCGTCTGCCCTCTCAGGTGGACGTAAAAATACCATGACACAATTCGAAGAAAGCAGGGGAGCTCTTCCCGTGGTCCTGGCCAATATTCAGCCCTCAACCAACATCATTAAAAACAGATTACCTGGTCATTATTACATTGCTGTTTGTGGGACCTTGCCGTGCGCAAAATGACTGCTGCGTTTCCGACATTACAACAGTGGCTGCACTTCAAAAGTATTTAATTTACTGTAAAGCGCTTTGGGACGTCCTGAGGTTGTTAAAGGTGTGATATAAATGCAAGTCTTTCTTTTTTCTGTCTATAATACATGCAGGTGGAGCATATGGGGGAGTGAGACTAATTGGATAGCTCTTTCAAAGAGCCAGGACAGGTACGATTGGCCGAATGGCCTCCTTCTGTGCTATAACATACCATGCAGATGGAGCATATGGGGCTGTATTTATTGATTTTGGTGCTGCATACCAAGGTAAATGGTGAGAGGCTCCAAAATCAAATCAAATAATTTGAGCCAAAGTGCTGTTGTACCACTTGATTTGAAACACAGTGGTTTTAGGTTTCAGTTCACTGCATTGTACAAAACAATAACATCCTTTTGGAGGATATCAGCCAGACATATTGGAGGGATGTATTATACGGAGCTTTAATGAATTAGCAAGCCATAAATAATATACATTATTACGTCAGCGACTGTGAGGTATCAGAAAGTATTGCAAAAATAGGCCTATTGTATAAAGAAAGTTAAGATACTGTCAGGACGATGGTGTCAAACATCCCCCCAGGTGTTATAGTAGCAACTGAGAATTTTATATATAAGGTCAGAAGCTGAAGAAGTGAGAATAAGTCCAATTCCAAGTTGGCAAAAGACATAACACAACCAGTTGGTATATTGTTAGTTCAGTCACAGATCCAAAACCTGATCCTGGACCGAATAAAACACAAATGATCAAAACAAATATGGAAGTGGGGACATCAGGGAACTGACAGCCTCCTGAACCCTCACCAACACTCTGAAAAATGAGGACTGCAATAGTGTACACTGTCTAAGGTCACTTCTGGATGAGTACATAGATGAGCTATGGTAATCATAGGTTCAGAAGATTGTCATTAAAATAAACTGCTAAATCTGTTCTGCAAAATGTAATCTGAAGGTTCTTCCTATTTGCCAAATCCAAATTCAAAGGGACAGAATAGGAGTGGAGGAGGAAGAGGGATTGTGACTTCAGTTCTGATGCTTGATGATGAAAATTCATAGAATATCTTAGAATGAATACCTCCTCATCACAAGTCTTAAAAGTAAATGCAAAAAGGCACACATCCGTGTTAAGAATTGGACTGTTCAATGTCTGCTTCTCATTTTAGAACTATCTGGATGCACCATTCCAGTCCAAATCTGGATGAATGGGAATCTTATATGCATTATAGATGCCCATCTTACATCTCACTGTTTTAGATAACAAAAGGGAAGCTTGTGCTGAATGAAAACAACATAGCAAACTTGCACCGTGTGAGCCTGTGTTAGGGAGCATAACAATGTGTAACAATAAGATGCCACTCATTGGTTGCTTTGCACAAATGATATGATGTGTCTCAGGTTATTCTCCATGCTAATGAGCAGTTTTATTTTTATTAGATATAAACGCGCGAACAATGTAAATAGGTCAAAAGGTGTAACTTCATCACTGCTCCAGATGAATGTTGCACTGTTTTTGCTGTGCAAGAAATTGTATTAAATATTCATTGTTATTCAGAATCTAACTCCACATTTAGATTAACAGCTGGAGCACGATGACAAAAGCAGACAAATCCTCTTCAGGAAACGCAAGTGTTTTATTTTTGTAATGCTGGTACTCTGCATCTTGCATCTAAAGGCACTGAAGTGCATTTGAATATAATATGCCTTGAAAATATCACCAGTGTCATAGTGTTCACAAGACAGTGAGATTACTCTAAATGTAATAATTTCTTTGTGTTTTCTCGTCACGGTAATTACTTCTCCCTGCCACATCCAGTGTAGGCAGCCCGAATTCACGCCAGATTTTCAGTTTGAATCATAATTAAAATGAAATGGATAAAAGTAAACTTTTTAAAGCATTTGAAATGTACTGTGTTTTGCACTGTGTGATTTAGCATTACACTTAACTGGCATTGTTGAGGCAATAGGTGTGAGTTTACTGAAGTTTATTGTTGTGGCTGCTGTTGTATTCCATCACAATAATTAGGGTTTCATTAACAAAGAGTGAATGAACAAAAAAAAATACAGACGGCAAGAGGCTTTTCAATTCACTTTTCCAGCTGTTTCTGTGAAGACCCCTGACACTAAAGGGAGTGGACTGGTAGGAGATGGAGGAGATCAAGACTGGGGGAGTGGAGGGGAAGCCCGGGGGAGGGGAGGCCCAAGGGATTACTCTTGCTCCTCATGGCCCACAAGGAAAACTGAAAGTAATATAAACTGATCTCCTTGGCCCTCTTGACATCATAAGAACATAAGAAAGAAGAGCAGGAGTAGGCCAATCGGCCCCTCGAGCCATTCAATAAGATCATGGCTGATCTGATCCTAACCTCAAATCTAAATTCATGTCCAATTTCCTGCACGGTCCCCGTAACCCCTAATTCCCTTTACTTCGAGGAAACTGTCTATTTCTGTTTTAAATTTATTTAATGATGTAGCTTCCACAGCTTCCTGGGGCAGCTAATTCCACAGACCTACTACCCTCTGAGTGAAGAAGTTTCTCCTCATCTCAGTTTTGAAAGAGCAGCCCCTTATTCTAAGATTATGCCCCCGAGTTCTAGTTTCACCCATCCTTGGGAACATCTTTACCGCATCCACCCGATCAAGCCCCTTCACAATCTTATATGTTTCAATAAGATCGCCTCTCATTCTTCTGAACTCCAATGAGTAGAGTCCCAATCTACTCAACCTCTCCTCATATGTCCGCCCCCTCATCCCCGGGATTAACCGAGTGAACCTTCTTTGTACTGCCTCGAGAGCAAGTATGTCTTTTCTTAAGTATGGGCACCAAAACTGTATGCAGTATTCCAGGTGCGGTCTCACCAATACCTTATATAACTGCAGCAATACCTCCCTGTTTGTATATTCTATCCCCCTAGCAATAAAAGCCAACATTCCGTTGGCCTTCTAGATCACCTGCTGCACTTGCATACTAACTTTTTGATTTTCTTGCACGAGGACCCCCAGATCCCTTTGTACTGCAGTACTTTCCAGTTTCTTGCCATTAAGATAACAACTTGCTCTCTGATTTTTCCTGCCAAAGTGCATAACCTCACATTTTCCAATATTGTATTGCATCTGCCAAATCTCCGCCCACTCACCCAGCCTGTCTATATCCCCTTGTAGGTTTTTTATGTCCTTCTCACTCTCTACTTTCCCTCCCATCTTTGTATCATCTGCAAACTTTGATATGTTACACTCGGTCCCCTCCTCCAAATCGTTAATATAGATTGTAAAGAGTTGGGGACCCAGCACCGACCCCTGTGGAACACCACTGGCTACTGGTTGCCAGTCCGAGAATGAACCATTTATCCCAACTCTCTGCTTCCTGTTAGATTACCAATCCTGCACCCATACCAGAATATTACCCCCAATCCAGTGATTCTTTATCTTGAGCAATAATCTTTTATGTGGCACCTTGTCGAATGCCTGCTGGAAGTCTAAATACACGACGTCCACTGGTTCCCCTTTATCCACCCTGTACGTTATGTCCTCAAAGAACTCAAGCAAATTTGTCAGACATGACTTCCCCTTCGTAAAGCCATGCTGACTTTGTCCTATTAAATTATGTTGATCCAAATGTTCTGCTCCTTTCTCCTCAATAATAGACTCCAAAATTTTACCCACCACAGATGTTAGGCTAACTGGTCTATAATTTCCAGCCTTCTGCCTACTAACCTTTTTAAAGAAGGGTGTTACATTAGCCGTTTTCCAATCTGCTGGGACCTTTGCCGAGTTCAGAGAATTTTGGAAAATTATTACCAAAGCATCCACAATCCCTACTGCCACTTCCCTCAAGACCCCAGGATGTAAGCCATCAGGTCCAGGGGATTTATCCACCTTGAGTTCCATTAATTTACTCAGTACCAATTCCTTAGTGATTTTAATCGTATTTAGCTCCTTGCCCCCAAGAGCCCCCTGTTTGTCCAGTGTTGGGATATTGTTACTGTCCTCGACCGTAAAGACTGAAACAAAATATTTGTTCAGCATTTTTGCCATCTCCATGTTTCCCACCATTAATTTCCCGGTCTCATCCTCTAAGGGACCTACGTATGCCTTAGCCACCCTTTTTTTCTTTTTATATAACTGTAGAAACTCATCAGACCCCAACATCTGTAAGTCCATGGGGCTCACGCCTGCCTGGGGCGAGGGCATCATACGTTGTTTAAAACGCATTGGTTAAAATGGCATGTCGCACAAGTTCAACAGGAAGCCGATGAGTTGCACGCTGCTGATATTTTGACCCCTCGTACATACAGTTCTCGTCAGGCGCAAGGGCTTCAAATCAGGGCCATGTGGACTGACACATTTTACATGCACGAAACGAAACATTTCAATTCTATGCACAGAAATTAGGTCCAATGTGTGATTTTCTATTTTTCTTCCACTCGTAGTACTGGGCACCACACTATAGGAAGGATGTCAAGGCCTTGGAGAGGGTGCAGGGAAGATTTTACTAGAATGATCATGGATGAGGAAATATGTGGAGAGACTAGAGAAATTAGGATTGCTCTCCTTAGAGCAGGAAAGGTTAAGGGGAGATTTAATAGATGTGTTCAAAACTATGAAGGGTTTTGATCGAGTAGATAGGGAGAAACTATACCGGCAGGAGGGTCAATACCAGGCAACACAGATTTCATATAATTGGCAAAAGATCCGGGGGAGAGATGAGGAGAATCTTTTTCATGCAGCGAGTTGTTATGATCTGGAATGCACTGCCTGAAAGACCGGTGGAACCAGATTCAATGGTAACTTTCAAAAGGGAATTGGATATGGACATGAAACGGAAATATTTACAGGGCTGTGGAGAAAGAGTAGGCGAGATTAATTGGACAACTCTTTCAAAGAGCCGGCACGGACACAATGGGCTGAATGGCCTCTTTTTGTGCTGCTTGATTCTATGATACTAGTACTGTGAGTGATAATGATAATGATACACAGTATTAAACTGAACTGTCAACATTAGGTAGATTCCAATATGTGCGATTTCCAGTCACGAGTCAGCGGCATAACTGGTGTTGCCTTGTGCCAAAAAACATAAATATGATTAATTTCATTTATCAAACCAAGTTGATCTATGAGAGGCGGGATCATACCAGAAGGCATTGCATTGACTGTGGTATAAAAGCAACTTGTGCCAAAACCAACCAAAAATGGTCAGTTTACAAAATTAAAACAAACACTGCTGACCTTCTGTACCACCATCCAGATTTTAATTATTGAAGAGAACTGACTGGGGTGGATTTTTCTCTATTGCGTTTGGTTGTTAAACCGTTAACTGCTCGAAGGGCGTGGAGGAAAATTGGGCGGGAGGAACACAAGCGCTAAATAGGAGCGCGCCTGACTTTCTGTCCATTTAAATCAAGGGATGGAAGATTGGGGTGTTCTCCTTTATGGGAATGCGATCATTTAGAAAAAAGAAAGACTTGCATTGATAATGCACCTTTCATGACGTCCCACAGCCCTTTACAAGCAATGAAGTTCTTATTGAAATGTAGTCACTGTTGTAATGCAGGAAATATGGCAGCAAATTTGAGCACAACAAGGTCGCACAAACAGCAATGTGATAATGACCAGATAATCTGATTTAGGTGTTGGTTGTGGGATTAATATCAGCCAGGACACCGGGGAGAACTCCCCTGCTCTTCTTCAAATAGTGCCGTGGGATCTTTTACGTCCACCGGAGAGGGCAGATGAGGCCTCGGTTTAACGTCTCGTCTAAAAGACAGCACCTCCAACAATGCAGTACCCCCTCAGTGCTGCATTGAAGTATCAGCTGAGATTATGTGCACAAATCCCTGGAATGGGACTTAAACCTACAGCCTCTGACTCAGAGGCGAGAGTACAAAGACTGAGTCACAGCTAACTTCTAACATCTTTGTGTTCTGACCAGGCCATAAGAAATAGGAGCAGTAGTGGCCGTATGGCCCCTCGAGCCTTCTCTGCCATTCATTAAGATCATGGCTGATCTCTGACCTCAACTCCACTTTCCCCATCCGATCCCCATATCCCTTGATTGCCTTAGAATCCAAAAATCTATCGATCTCAGCCTTGAATATACTCACCGACTCAGTATCCACAGCCCGCTGAGGTAGAGAATTCCAAAGATTCACAACCCTCTGAGTGAAGAAATTCCTCCTCATTTCAGTCCACTATGGCCCTCACCTTATCCTGAGACTATACCCCCTAGTTCTAGACTCTCCAGCCAAAGGAAACAGCCTCTCAGCATCTACCCTGTCAAGCCCTCTATGAATTGTTTTACGTTTCAATGAGATCACCTCTCATTCTTCGAAACTCCAGAGAATATAGACCCATTCTCCTCAATCTCTCTTTCTTGGACAACCCTCTCATCCCAGGAATCAATCTAATCAGCCTTGGTTGCACCGCCTCTAAGGCAAGTATATCCTTCCTTCGGTAAGGAGACCAAACCTGTACACAGTGCTCCAGGTGAGGTCTCACCAAAGCCCTGTTCAATTGCAGCAAGGCTTCCTTAGTCTGGTACTCCAGCCCTCTTGCAATAAAGGCCAACATACCATTTGCCTTCCTAATTGCTTGCTATACCTGCATGTTAACTTCCTGTGTTTCGTGTGCAAGACACCCAAATCCCTCTGAACACCAACATTTAATAGTTTCTCACCATTTAAAAAATATTCTGTTTTTCTATTCTTCCTACCAAAGAGGATAACCTCACATTTCTCCACATTATACTCCATCTGCTACCTTCTTGCCCACTCACTTAATCTGTCTACATTCCTTTGCAGACTCTTTGTGTCCTCCTCACAGTTTACTTTCCCACCTAGCTTTGTATCGTCAGCAAATTTGGATACACTACACTCGGTCCCTTCATCTAAGTCATCAATATAGATTGTAAATAGCTGAGGCCCTAACACCGATCCTTGCTGCACCCCACTAGTTACAGCCTGCCAACCTGAGAATGACCCGTTTATTCCTACTCTCTGTTTTCTGTCTGTTAACCAATCCTCTAATATATCATGCTAATATATCAGCCCCGAACTCATTGTTAAATGCACCAGTGGAAAAGGGCCTCACTAGCCCTGCCAGCTGTTTTTAATTAAAATGGTAGTGGGAGACCAGTAAGCAGCATTCCATGAATGTGATTGAGTATCATGCACGGAGCCCAGCCTTCACCTGCATAACTATCGTGCAAGTCGGCAGCGAAAACATGGCCGCCCCTTGCATAACTGGGAATCCTTTAATGTCGTAACATTCTAACATAATTGTCTCTCCTCTTTCACCTATTCTCTCTTTCTCTTCATTCTTTCCCTCTTTCTTCTCTATCTTGTTTTCATTGCCTGCCTGTGATGCCTCTATAGCAGTTATCTTTTGCTTGCTTTCATTGGAGAGTGAGAGAAGATGAAAGACTGCTCCAGAGATGAGACTTACCCAGTATCTGTTGTGATATTACCCCCCACACATTCAAACCATTATAAGGCTGATAATTTTAATCAAAGGTTTTCATTACTGCAGGGGATGCTGAGTAGGTCCTTCTTCCCCAGTGTTCTTTTGTTTTCTTTGTTCTCTGCCAGTGAAAGCAAAAGACAACCGCAGAGCCTGGACTAGCCAGTTGTGATCTAACAGTAAGAATCCCAACAAATTGGGGAGATTATTAAATGGCACTTAAGACAGCTCTTGGTAGGGCACACAAAGAGAATTGGGGAAAGGCCTTAGGATTAATAGACATTCACTTTATTCAATGCCCTGACGCTCACTGTTTTGGGATAATTTAATTTAATAAGCAAATGCTGCTCCACTTGTGTGATGAATTCAAAAGCGAACTGGAGTGTCAGGGTTAACATTGATGGAAGGTAATTTTGACTTGGTGCGATCGTGTAGAACGGTGATAGTGAATCAGCTGCCTGTTTTACATCTCTCCTGATTTTTATTGCGATTGAATTGAAATCAATGGCTGCCGATTCACTATCACTCGTTTTACACTATTGCACAAAGTCACTAAATTACCCCCATTGTGCTATATGGGTTGCAGGGAAGCAAGTGTTGTGTTCTGGAACCTATTGGACCCCTGCCAGGGCGGTGTGGCTCAGAAGAACACCGTGCTACTTCAGCGTGCACTTCTCATTACAGCAGCAACAGAGAACCAAAGTGGCATTCTGTCACTGTTGACTTTTTGCACTACTTGCATTCACTATATGCATTTGCCCAGCCATGAGGTATAGAGAATGTATCTGCCTACTATAACTGGAAAGGCTTCCATTCTATTAATCTGAGTGCTATGAAATGCCAACAATATCACCTTGGCCACGCTTGTAACATTTTCACTGTTGCTAATTCTGGACCAGACAGGATGCTTAGAGAAGAGTTGGCTGGTGGAGGACTGCTAGATAAGACATTAACCTATGAATCTGTGTCTGTATGCCTGTCAATTGATTCCAGTCTCTCATTGCAAAGCAACAGAATCTATGGTATAAAGCTGTGGCTGCTGGCTCCAATGCAAAATCCCCTGAACTGTACACAAGAGTGCTATAATGGGACTCATAGCACCACAATAATAGTCATACAGAGCACATTCGGTATTTTAAAAATAAGATTTTGATGTTCAGCC
This sequence comes from Heptranchias perlo, assembly GCF_035084215.1. Lineage (NCBI taxonomy): Eukaryota > Metazoa > Chordata > Chondrichthyes > Hexanchiformes > Hexanchidae > Heptranchias > Heptranchias perlo. The sequence continues at coordinate 17,719 of NW_027139360.1, forward strand.
TTCGCAGACAATAGCCGCGGGAAGGTCTGTGAATATATTTGTTGTTTGTTCCCTACGGAGCAGAGTGACACATCCTATCACTGTTGACCTCTCAGAAGAAAAGATACAGAGCAAGATCATAGGGGGCCACCAATGATTTGTAGCGCCATTGTCCATAATTACCTTTTATAAGCGTGTTTGGACATCAACATTGTGGCTACAAGAGCAGGTCAGAGGCTGGGTATTCTGCGGCGAGTGACTCACCTCCTGACTCCCCAAAGCCTTTCCACCATCTACAAGGCACAAGTCAGGAGTGTGATGGAATACTCTCCACTTGCCTGGATGAGTGCAGCTCCTACAACACCCAAGAAGCTCAACACCATCCAGGACAAAGCAGCCCGCTTGATTGGCACGCCACCCACCACCCTAAACATTCACTCCGTTCGCCACCAGCGCACAGTGGCTGCAGTGTGTACCATCCACAGGATGCACTGCAACCACTCGCAAACGCTTCTTCGACAGCACCTCCCAAACCCGCAACCTCTACCATCTAGAAGGACAAGAGCAGCAGGCACATTGGAACACCACCACCTGCACATTCCCCTCCAAATCACACACCATCTCGACTTGGAAATATTTCGCCGTTCCTTCATCGTCGCTGGTTCAAAATCCTGGAAATCCCTTCCTAACAGTACTGTGGGAGAACCTTCACCACACGGACTGCAGCGGTTCAAGAAGGCGGCTCACCACCTCCTTCTCAAGGGCAATTAGGGATAGGCAATAAATGCTGGCCTCGCCAGGGACGCCCACATCCCATGAACAAATAAAAAAAAAAGTTCTTGTCATCACAATACAGGAAAGATGTAATTGCACTAGAGAGGGTACAGATGAGATTTACGAGGATGTTTGCAGGTCTGGTGAATTTTAGCCATAAGGAAAGATTGGATAGGCTGGGGTTGTTTTCGTTGGAACAGAGGAGGCTGAGGGGAGTTTTAATTGAGTCATATAAGATTATGAGGGGCCTAGATAGAGTGGATAGGGAGGACCTATTTCCCTTCGCAGTGTGGTCAATAATCAGGGGGCATAGATTTTAAAGTAATTGATAGAAGGATTAGAGATGAGTTGAGGAGATTTTTTTTTACCCAGTGGGTGGTGAGGGTCTAGAACTCACTGCCTGAAAGGGTGGTAGAGGCAGAAACCCTCATCGCATTTAAAAAGTACTTCAATATGCAGTTGAAGTGCCGTAACCAACAAGGCTGCGGACCAAGTGCTGGAAAGTGGGATTAGGCTGGAGAGCTCTTTTTCGGCCGGCACAGACACGATGGGTCGAATGGCGTCTTTCTGTGCCATAAATTTCTATGATTCTACGATTCTATGAAAAGGAAGTCAACTTGTGCAGACAGGAATTGTACACAGATGTAACTTTTTAAATATATTATAGTTAGATATGGAAAGATGTATGCGGAGTTGGTAACCAGTTCTAAATCAAATTTAGAAAGAACATATTGGAAATATTAATTTATTAAAGATAAGTGGCCGGGTAGATAGTGCAACTGGACTAACAACCTAGAGGTCTCAGTCCTGATATTAGCTCTGAGGTGCAAATGAGCAGTGGGCAGGATTTGCGGACGGGTCACCAGAAGTAAATTTCATCAGGTTGGCAGGCTGGCTGCCTGTCGGGCTGCAAAGTGAATCAGAGATAAGTTCAAAATTGCGGAGGGGGGGAGGGGGGTGACCAATCGTGTGGATCTCACCGTGGGGGTAAACAGGTGAAGCTTGGGGGGCCAAGGGGAAGCACTCCAGCTCCTTCAGGCCCACAAGCAGTGCTGTAAAGGCACCTACCTGATGGATCCGGCCCGGGAATCCCAACCTCCGGGTGTTATAAATGAAACGTGAGTTAAAATAGAGGCATGCAGCCTCCTTAAAATAGTTCACTGACCGACCCGCCTTCTGAGAGTGGATTGGTCGCCCGCCCCTCGACCCAGGAGGAGAGGTGGAGAGGCGGAGAGGTTTAGGGAGGGAATTCCAATGCTTAAGGCCTAGTCAGCAGAACGCACGGCCGCCAATAGTGGAGCGATGAAAATCGGGATGCGCAAGAGTCCAGAATTGGAGGAGCACAGAGATCTCGGAGGTTTGTCGGGCTGGAGGAGGTTACAGAGATAGGGAGGGACAAGATCAGCGCAAATGAGGCCCAGCCTGCCAACCGCCGCTTTTGCACCAAAAGTTAAAATCGACACCCCCCACCCCATGTTTCAATTCCTTCTGCAATAGAAGTGCGATCGATCGTACCTGATCAAACATGAAGTCTGCAACCACGGAAAGTTCTTTTTAAATGTGTAACAACCTAATTACTTCCTGGCCTCTCTGTTAGAACCACATTCCTGTCGAACTCCTCTTGCAATAATACAGTGCTCACAAAGTAACTGAACCCTTCAAAGGTTTCGTAGACGCCCCGAAGGTTCCTTTGGATGAGATAAGGCCAGAGGTTTGATGTTATCATGATATCTTGTCATCAGTGATTGACGGGCAGGCTTGGACACACTTTAGATGGCGATATCTATTTATAATCACTCACAGTTCAACTTTGCATCACTTCAAAACACAGTAGGTATGGACTTCTCAACTATCCCACCCTTTTGTAAAGGCTGGCGATTTTTACACTGCAGTTTCACTTCAGCTCTTTAAAACTCTCTGGCGGTAATTTTGACTTTGGGCGATCGTGTAAAACGGGCGATCTGGGTCCCCACCCTGCCCCCACAGGTAAACACCTCTCCCATTTTCCTCTCTATTCACTTCCTGTTCTGTCATGCAGGGAGGAGAAGTTATAACAAACTTTTCTGCCGGCAGATATTTTCGTGCCACGGTTTTGAATGATGCAGCGGAGAAAGCTGGTCGATCTTTTCTCTACCCACAATGCACCCACAACCTGGTAAAACAAAACTCCGAGCTCTAATTTTAAGCTCATCCCCACTTGTTCTGGACGCCTCCACCCCCCCACCCCGCCGCCCAGAGGGAAAAGTTTCTCTCTATCTACCCTTTCAAATCCATTTAACAGAGGGATTTGGGTGTCCTCGTACAAGAGACACAGAAAGTTAGCATGCTGGTACAGCGAACAATTAGGAATGCAAATGGCATGTTGGCCCTGATTGCAAGAGGGTTGGAGTACAAGAGTAAGGAAGTCTTGCTGCAATTGTACAGTGCTTTGGTGAGACCACACCTGGAGTACTGTGTACAGTTTTGGTCTCCTTACCTACGGAAGGATATACTTGCCTTGGTGGCGATGCGACAAAGGTTCACTAGATTAATTCCTGGGATGAGATGGTTGTCCTATGAGGAGAGATTGAGTAGAATGGGCCTATACTCTCTGGAGTTTAGAACAATGAGAGGTGATCTCAATGAAACATAAAAGATTCTGAGGGGGCTTGAAAGGGTAAATGCTGAGAGGCTGTTTCCCATGGCTGGAGAGTCGAAAACTAGGGGGCAGAGTCTCAGGATAAGGGATCGGGCATTTAGGACTGAGATGAAGAGAAATTTCTTCACTCAGAGTTTTGTGCATCTTTGGAATTCTCCACCCCAGAGGGCTGTGAATGCTCAGTCATTGAATATATTCAAGGCTGAGATCGATAGATTTTTGGACTTGAGGGGAATCAAGCGATATGGGGATCGGGCGGGAAAGTGGAGTTGAGGTTGAAGATCAGCCATGATCTTATTGAATGGTGAAGCAGGGTCGAGGGGCCGTGTGGCCTACTCCTGCTCCTATTTCTTATGTTCTTGTGTTCTAACAGTTTAATTTTGCACTGTTCCATACAGTTTATGATCTTTATTTTCTTTGGTCATTTCCTGTTGAATCTTGCTCTGTTTTATATGTCCACATAAGGGCCGATTCTCAACTACAGCACACAGCGCACAATCTGCGGGGGCGGGGGAATGGGGTCGGGGTGGAGGCGGTGATGAGGGTGGGGGTGGGATTGGGTGACACGTGACCAATGGCTTCAGCGAGAGGCCCGAAGCATTTCAATGGCTGTGCTTCGTCTATTTTTTGTGGGTGAGCTGCCAGTGCTCAGTGAGCGGGGGGGATGGGGGGAGGGGCGGAGAATCAGTTGGCTCCTCAGTGGAGCCAAGCCAGATGTCAAGCCCTGAAGGGGAGGCAATCTGGCGGTGTGGGGGACCTGCAGCGGGCCTGAAGGTCAGAATCACAGCTCCAGGAGGACCATTCATATTCCTGTCTCTGTCGAAAATCTTTCACACCTTGTCTGATTTTCTTTCCGGGCGAGGTGCAGAACGGGCGGCTGATTCGCTGTCACCTCACTTTTTTGGCCCGGGGTAGTAGTTAGCAGTGGCTCATTGGGTAGTTCTCTCGTCTTTGAATCAGACAAGTCGTGGGTTTAAGCCCCACTCTGGAGTCATTATCACATTGTTGTTTATGAGACCTTGTGTGCAAATTGGCTGCTGCATTTCCTACATTACAAAAGCACCTAATTGGCTTTAAAGCGCTTTGGGACCTCCTGAGGTCATGAAAGCTGCTATATGAATGCAAATTCTTTCTTTCTTTAAAATTACCCCACTCTTGTTAGTGTGAGACAGAAGTTGGGGTAAACTTACCAACATGATTCCATGCTCTCTGGTCCCCTTCAGCCTTCCCTGGTTTATAGCCAGTGCTCCACCACCCCATATGTTCTCCTTCCCTGTTGGATCCAATAGAAAGATATTGACCTGACTCAATGAAGTAGTTTATCTTCAGTATCTCTACAGTTGTTATTGATTGACATTCCCCAGTTGTACAAATAAGTACATGTTTTCCATCATGCTCCCAATGCCCCTACTTCCAGGATTGTAATTTAATCCAATCCAAGGACTGGTTCATGACAACAACAAGACCACCACGGTACTGGTATTATGGTTAAAGGCAAAACAGATTTATTAAGCACATCACAATTACTACAAAGAAAGTGATACTTAACAATGAGAAATAGTCACAGTCTGTTCCTTGAAACCTTGGCAATATCCTTCCAAGTGACTGCGGCGCGGTCTCTCTCTCTTGCTGTGTTCTGTTGATTGAAGAGTTCTCTTCTTCCTTGCCAGAATCTTGTTCCCCGACTCAGCTTTTGAGGTCTCTTCTTATCCCTTTTTTCAGTCAATGTGGCAATTCACTATCACATCCATATCTCTCAGCCTTACCTTTAATCATGTCTCTCACCCTTTAGAAGTTACATTCCAAGCCATTCCTGGTACCATCTGTGCCTTGTTGTTACAGACTTAACGGTACCTTATCTTAGAGTTATATTGCCAGCCTTCACAGGACACCGTTTCTATAAATAAACTTCTATTCACTAGCTTGCGGGGGACGAGATAGAGAGGCCTGAGCCTGGGTGACTCCCTGATCATTACAGCCCATTCTCCCTCAAGCCTGTGATTTTTCCCAATGTCTGTTAATTGCCACTTCAATACTGTCAGCATTCTGTTAGTTTTAATTGCATACTTGACGATAATAAGCAACATGCAACCTTCTCGGCCCACCACCATTTCTTATTGAATACACGTTACATGGTTCATACTATATTAATACTCAGTGCAGTTTACATTTATAGATACATAGATTCATAGTACAGTTCATTCTACTTCTACTATTGATTATAATTATACTAAATTATATCTGTTATTGGGTTAATTCTTAAAACACGAATGCTCCTGGCCGTCCCTCTTAAACATGTCACAGTTCCGAAAACCAACAAAATAGAACCGGGGTTGACACCGCGAGGGGTGCCATTCGACCGGGCCGGGGTAGACACATATGAACATAGGAACAGGAGAAGGCCATTCAGCCCCTTGTGCCTGCTCCACCATTTGATAAGATCATGGCTGATCTGTGATCTAACTCCATGTACCTGCCTTTGGCCCATGTCCCTTAATACCTTTGGTTGCCAAAATGCTATCTATCTCAGATTTAAATTAAGCAATTGAGCTAGTATCAATTGCCGTTTGCGGAAGAGAGTTCCAAACTTCTACAACCCTTTGTGTGTCGAAATGTTTTCTAATCTCACTCCTGAAAGGTCTGGCTCTAATATTTAGACTGTGCCCCCTACTCCTAAAATCCCCAACCAGCGGAAATAGTTTCTCTCTATCCACCCTATCCGTTCCCCTTAATATCTTATAAACTTCGATCAGATCACCCCTTAATCTTCTAAACTGTAGAGAATACAACCCCAATTTGTGTAATCTCTCCTCGTAACTTAATCCTTGAAGTCCGGGTATCATTCTGGTCAACCTACGCTGCACTCCCTCCAAGGCCAATATGTCCTTCCGAAGGTGCGGTGCCCAGAACTGCTCACAGTACTCCAGGTGCGGTCTAACCAGGGTTTTGTATAGCTGCAGCATAACTTCTGCCCCCTTGTACTCCAGTCCTTTAGATATGAAGGCCAGCATTCCATTAGCCTTCTTGGTTATTTTCTGCACCTGTTCCTGACACTGCAATGATCTATGTACCTGAACCCCTAAGTCCCTTTGGACATCCACTGTTTTTAACTTTTTACCATTTAGAAAGTACCCTGTTCTATCCTTTTTTGATCCAAAGTGGATAACCTCACATTTGTCTACATTGAATTCCATTTGCCACAGTTTTGCCCATTCATCTAATCTATCAATATCGCTTTGTAATTTTATGTTTTCATCCACACTGCTTACAATGCCACCAATCTTTGTGTCATCGGCAAACTTAGATATGAGACTTTCTATTCCTTCATCTAAGTCGTTAATAAATATTGTGAATAATTGAGGCCCCAAGACAGATCCCTGCGGGTCTCCACTAGTCACATTCTGCCAATGTGAGTACCTTCCCATTATCCCTACTCTCTGTCGCCTTTCGCTCAGCCAACTTCCTAACCAAGTCCGTACTTTTCCCTCGATTCCATGGGCTTCTATCTTAGCTAACAGTCTCTTACGTGGGACCTTATCAAATGCCTTCTGGTAGTCCATATGAATAACATCCATTGACATTCCCCTGTCCACTACTTTAGTCACCTCTTCAAAAAATTCAATCAGGTTTGTCAGGCACGGCCTACCTTTCACAAATCCATGCTGGCTCTCTCCGATTAACTGAAAATTCTCGAGGTGTTCAGTCACCCTATCCTTAACTATAGACTCCAGCATTTTCCCCACAACAGATGTTAGGCTAACTGGTCTATAATTCCCCCGTTTCCCTCTCTCTCCTTTCTTAAAAAGCGGAGTGACATGTGCAATTTTCCAATCTAGAGGGACAGTTCCTGAATCTAGAGATCCCCGACAAACCAGGGCACCTTGCTCGGTTTCGGGGGCTGAGTTAGCAGGCGGAAAGCGGTTTGCAGCTTTGGCTGTAACTCCGGCCAGCAGCATCGCTCGTCCGAGTGCTCGGTGCCGTCCGCTGGCTCGGCTGCTTGCAAACAGGCATATCCGGAGGAAATTGTGCTGGGCACCACCGAGATATAAGCCTCCAAATGTGCGTCACAAATCAGGGGACATGGTCAGCTGGAAAGCATTTACCAATGTAATTCCAACTTTTCACAACAGGGGCAGCACTGCTCCCCACACGACACTCCACTTGCCTGCCTCTGCCCACTCGCAGCAGCGAACCAAAGTCAGGATAACACCCCGAAGCAAGCATCTCCCTGCCAACCACGAGCCCACACCAATCCCCTTGCCTGCCTCCCACAAAATGCACCAGCGAGTCAAAGTGAAAATCAACCCCCAAAAAACGCACTCCACACCAGCTACCACCCGCCATATACCCTCTTGGGTGCATATCAAACCAAAGAACACTAACTGCAGCAAACTGCAGTCACAAGTTGAAGTGGCAACTAATGAACCAAATTTATATTTGGCAACTCATTAACCAACTTCACTTGTGACAACTCATTAATTGACAGGTTAATGTTTTCTCCAAGGCTACACATGCCTCCTGCCGAATGAAGCCTCTCCCTCCCGGACACTGCCCCAGAATCACCCCCTTGGGCGACTTGGGTGTACAAAATTATGAGGGGCACAGATAGGATGGATACTAAGCAGCTTTTTCCCTTCGTTGAGAGTTCTATAACAAGGGGGCATAGATTCAAGGTAAAAGGCGGGAGGTTTAGAGGGGATTTGAGAAAAAACTTTTTCACCCAGAGGGTGGTTGGAGTCTGGAACTCACTGCCTGAGAGGGTTGTGGAGGCAGGAACCCTCACAACATTCAAGAAGCATTTGGATGAGCACTTGAAATGCCATAGCATACAAGGCTACGGACCAAATGCTGGAATATGGGATTAGATTAGACTGGGCTTGAAGGCCGGTGCGGACACGATGGGCCGAAGGGCTCTATCCGTGCTGTATAACTCTATGACTCTCTATGACTCTATTGAGCCCAAAACACTGACTGTAACGAACCGCAGCCGCAAGTTGAAATGGCAACTCCTTTACCAAATTCATATTTGGCAAATAATTAACCGAATACACTTGTGACAACTCAATGTCTGACAGGTTAATGATCTCTCCAGAGCTATGCATGCCGCTAGCCTTGACATCAGCCAGCCAATATAGCCTCCTCTCCCGCACACTATCCCAGATTCACCCCCCTGGGCAATCATTAAACTTATCGGACCAGATTGGAAGTGGGAAATGATTAATCGGAGATCCTGCCAGCAGCAATTTGGTTTTGTGTTAAGAGTGGGAGAGGAACAGAAAGAGAAGGGGAAGCAGAGGCAACGGGACATGCACCTCAAGTCGCGCGCATGGCCAGGGCGAGCGACTCAGGTACAACACCGTCCCTTAATCGGATAGAGCACGACCGTGGTGAATGCCTCAGACTGCAACTGGCCAGGAAGCAGCAGAGGTTATTCACACGGAACGTGCCCTCCGAAGAAGGACGCGGTGCTGTCCCAAGGAGGTGGCAGAGTCCTCGGGCGAGGAGCTCCACGGTCCACCTCCCTTCCTCCCCCCCTCACTCCTGTGTGGAGCGTCCTCCCTTGAGGAGCGACCCGAGAGGGATAAGCTTGGACTCTGTACCGACAAAAGGTTGGCTCGAGGGCTGACTTTCAATAGATCACAACGAGATAGCTGTTCTGCTACGTACGAAACCCTGACCCAGAATCAGGTCGTCTGCGAATGATTTAGCACAAGGTTCCCCACGAACATGCTATGCGTTAACAGGAGAGAGGCGGCGCCCATCCGTCCGCACTCCAGCCCCGAGGAGAGCAGCACTCTCTTCTCCATTTTAACCAGGCCGACCTAGCTCTGTTCCGGGGCCGGGCACTCGACTTCCCGGTGTGCGACCGCGTTCGTTCCAATGCCGTTCGGTGCCCCTTGCCCTGCTCTAGCCCCTGCAGTAAACCCGAGGACCGTCGTCTCAATCCGGCGGAGATGGGAGGCGGAAAGCGGTTTGCAGCCTTCCGTTGTACCTCCGGCGGGCAGCGTCGCACGTCTGAGTGCTCAACACCGTCCACTTCGCCTCGCTCGGCTGCATGCAACAAGACATATCGGAAGGAAATTGGCCTCAGCCTTCCGGAGATACAAGCCTCCAAGTGGGCCCGATGAATCGGTGGCACCCTCCATGGTTTCGGGGGCCCGGCACTCGAGTTCCCGGTGCGAGAAAGAGTTTGTTCTGGTACCGTTCGGTGCCCCTTCCCCTGCTATAGCCCGGACAGTCAACCCGAAGACCGTCGGTCTCAATCCGGCAGAGATCGGAGGCGGAAAGTGATTTGCAGCTGAAGGGATTCGCAAAATTTCACATCTCCCTCCCGCCCCCCCCCCCCCCCGAAGATTTATTGGAATTATTAAAGAAACCCTGGTGTGATTGTGTTTTAAAAAATCTAGGGTCTTTCAAAATGGCTGCGGTCAGACACATGGCCAAGGGCCGGCAGATTTGAAATTGGATTCTCTAACAGCTTGGCAGGCTCTGTGTTTCAGATGGGTTTCTTTAAACAATGCAGTTGCATTCATGCCCTGAGGCAAGCCATCAATGTTGCCACCCTACGCAATCAAAATTCGAGCAGGAGTAATCCCAGGACTAAAGGTAGCCCATTAAGGAACATTCGGAACAATGGAAAGCAGTTATGGAACAGATCAGTACAGGTACCGGCCATTAATGTAAATGGGCCAAGATCGGGACCCCTTTTGTCTTACGTTTTCAGCCAAAATCGGACAATGGAGTAAACTGATGAGGCGCGAAATTAACCCATTATCAGGAGGGTATAACTGGGGGCATCCCAGAACCTCTCTCTCTTTCTCTTCGCCTCGGCCCGGCGTCCTGCTTGCCTGCTAGCAACCAAGAAGGAAGGCTGTCCAGTAAACATCGCAACCACATGTCGACGGCAGCAACAGGACACAGGGGCCAGGGCTTTTTCATCTGTTTCACTGGTGAGCATTATTTTTTTTCTGGCTGCCACAAGACAACCTAGCTAGGTGAAAGGGTGGGAGTTAAAGGGGTATTGCTAAAATTGTGATTTTAGAATTTTCCCTCGATGTGTCCGTTTCTTCCACCCCGTTAAGTGTAAGACTGTATTGCATCCATAGCGATACCTTTTATTTTCTGTATAATACTGTTTACCTTGTAGTTTTAGTTTTCTTATTAATAAACATTGGTTTTCCCTGCACCAATCCACTGGTCTGTTTGTCTGTCCTTATTACCACTCGATAAGTCTTGAGCTCAGAATCAGGAAGGGGAAAGCGATTCGAAACCGCACAGCGGGCAGGGCAGCTCAGGAAAACATAACTGGCTGACCTACGATAAGCCCCGGAAACAAAACCCCTTACAGGAATGGCGAGTCAGGCAGGAGCTCAGGCGAAAGTGTGTAACAAGGCAGACAGTTGTGCGGAAGAGGAATCCGCAATGGAGGAAAGGTTGTCTACCTATGTGTACGGCAAGATAAATATCGCGAAAAAATGGGTGGGCGATATGTTAAAGGCCGAGTGTCCCATAGATGCAGCCATCCAGTGGACAGCAAGTAAACAGTATAAGAAAGGTATTGAGAAGGCGGTCTGGCTCTTGTGTTTTAAAAAGCAGGTCTTAGTACTAGACCGTGCTGTAGCAGTGCGAGCATCCAAGATTAAGCAGTTGACCTGAGAGTTGCAGGAAAAGACAGCAGCGGAAGAGAAAGGGGTAGCGGCACTCCAGTCAATAAGCCAAGGGCGCAGATGGCAAGGGACCACCAGGCAAAAGTAGAGCGCCTGGAATACCAGATCGCTGAGCTCAAAAGTAGTGCTAGAGGTAGAATGGAACACCTGGAATATCAGGTCAGAGAGGCAGTGAGGTTAGGTTAATGGATAAGATCCACAGCCTCACGCAAGAACTGATAGAGCAGGAGGAGAAAGTAGGCGAGGTAAAGGCAGCATATAAGCTGGCCTGCGCCCAGAGGTTTGAAGACACAGATCATGGCCCCTGCAGGCAAGAAATAGAAAGCTTGGGCATGGCCTTAGCGAGGGCGAAGGGCATGGTATGCCTCATTAGCCCGAAGGCGGGCCAGTCGGATTTTACCAGCAACCCAAGCAGGGAAGTCCCACAGGCAGCTCCCAGAACGATACTGGTTAGGGAACCAGAGGCTTCACGGCCACCACCCATAGCCCCGAGTTTTCAGGAGGTCTGGCAGTAAGGGTGGGTGGAGGATGAAGCATTAGGGGAGACCCAGCAAGCCCTGGTAGATAGACCAGGACCGGGACCAGTGTACCCCCTCCGACAACGGAGGTACAGCCCGCCCGCCGATGGCGAGGACCTAGGGTCCATCCAGAACCAGTTTGTAGTGCCGCATGGCACCCAACAGCTCAGGGCCATGGTTAGCCATATCCCTAAGCTTACAGTGAAGGGAGACCCCTCTCTACACTTCCGTGAGATAGAGCAGGCAGCGTGCGTTAATGACTGCGATGAAGGTGAACAAGCAAAAATGCTGCTGTTTTCTCTGGGGGGTGACCTCCTCCAAACCTTCTCAGATGAGTGCAAAAGGGGGCAGAAAGACTCCGAGGAGTTAAGGGATGAGATATTGGAGGCCTTGGGACTCAATGATGGGAGTTCGTTCGCCTGGGTGGAAAAAACGGTACAGCTCCCCGGGGAGTCCCCACAGGCGTTGGCAGACAGGCTGTGGCCAGTCTACCGGAGCGCATGCCCGGGAATGCCAGGGCGGGCATTCCTGGACAGAGATCAATCAGCCCACTGGCTCCGCTGTCTCATGGCAAACTGCCTGCCCCAAATTCGAACTCGAGCTGCGGCCTGGTTTGACCCCCGTAACCCCCAGACCACCGAGGAAACGGTGATCCGCCAGCTCACGATAGCATTTAAAAGTATCAGGAGTATCGAGACGCCCCAACCCAAGGGGAAAGTCCACGAGGTTAAACCAGGGGCCCAGCATAAAAGGGAATGGCACCAGGAAGGGAATCATCCCGCCCAGGCTAAGTTAAATTGCTATGGGTGCGGGAAGGACGGCCAATGGCGCAAAGATTGTACAAACCCCTGGAAGGACACCAAGGGAAAGAACCCCACTGCCCCAGCCCAAAAGGCAGCGACGGGGGAGGCAGAGACAGGAATTGCCCCCACTGCCATGGTGTCATTTTTTGAGGCCATGCGATCTTTTATGGCGAGCCAGGGAAAAATAGCAGCCAGTACCGGTGTGGTAGCTCCCTCAGCACCCCCTGACGACGCCCCGAAATGACTCGAGCCCGCGCAGCCTGTCTACCTGTGTGCTCTCCGGTATGATGGATGGAAGAGACCGCTCGTGCAGATGGAGGTAGAGAAGGTTAAACGGACTTTTCTGCTGGATATGGGGGCATCATGCACCATGATCCACGCAGCTAATCCCACCACCTCACTTCTGTCTAGCGGAGTTCCATTCGTTCTATCGGGGTTCACCGGCAAGGAACAGGCGGGAGCATTCTCAAAGCCGCTCTCAATCCACCTGGGCCCACTCCAAACCAAGTGGACGTGTGTCCTGGCGAGGTGGGAAGCGGAGGGAGGAAAGGGGATCCTAGGGGCTGACTTCATCGTGGGCCACGGGATCCTCGTGGATCTCCGCAACCATTGCCTTTGGGGAGCCGACACGGGTGAGGAGAATGGCGTGGTAGTTATCCCAGGAAAAGAAGGGAAGGGAACCCTGTGTACTGTGAAGCCGAAAGGAGGTTACGACCTTGGGATCATGGTGGAGGGTGTCCCGGAGGAATTTAAAGCATTCGTGCAGGCTCACCCAGCTGCGTTGCACAAACACGACTGCGGGAGGGTCACCGGGTTTGAGGTCAGGGTAGACGGCGACCCCATGGCCCTGCCCCAGAAGCAGTATAACTTTCCTAGAGAAGCAGAGCCTGATATGGAAGTGGCCATATCCTCCTTGGTGCAGCAGGGAGTGCTGAGGTATAGAGACTGGCTATTTTAGATACACTCGGGGAACATTATTCCATTGAATGAGTGTCTGTTTCGAGTCTTTACGTGGCTCGTCCACGTGGCAAAATCCAGTTACGCAACACCCAAGGGGAGGGGGCAGCGGGTACTGTGGTGGGGAGAGTGGGGGGCGAGCCATTGTTGGGGGAAAGTCATATCACTGAGTCTCAAAATTTCACCAAGCGTTGAGGTCCAACCACACAGAGAGCAAACCGGGTCTATTAGTCGATAGGCTAGTGGCAATATCTGCCAAATTCCCTTGTCATCATCGATGTTTGTGCATTTAATTATTTTAACGTATGTAACAATCAATTATCATGCCCAAGAAACATATTACAGTACATTAATCATTTACATTTTACTACTGACAGCAAGAACATTACTTAAACAATAATTATAACTGGGGAACTAAGATAAAGTATTAATGTTGTCTTTGACCACTAAGATCTACTTTTCACTCATTACTACGCATCAATAAAGTTTTGAAGGATTTCTACTGTCAATTGCACTGTTAATCTTGACGTTTGGCTCACAAAGGTCTTGTAGTGGTTGATGTTCAAAAACTCCATCAGAGTGTTGTTCTGTTCCAGCCATTTTCCTCTCGCACCAATTACGAAACCAAAGAATTTGATATTTTCTCCTCCTGTCAATATTCTGATTTCGGGCTCCAGCATTTTGTATTTCTCTTGTTTCTCGACCCAAGTCTTTTCTAATGCTTTATCGTTGTTCTCGTACCGGATTGTGACGTCTACAACAGCTCCATCTTTGTCTTTTAGGAACAGGACATCTGGTTTCCACAGAGCCCCGTCTGTTGATTTAAGTCTTGGTTCTATATATGCTGCCCAGCCATAGGTACTCGCTTTGTTTTTGAGTTTTTCCAGGATTTTGTTGTGCCTCTTAATTCGAGCTTTTTGTACTGAGAGCCATTTCCCTGAGATGTGTGCAATCGTCTCATTTGACAGTTCACATTTTCTGCACAATTTTGTTGATCCAGTTCTCTCGAGTGATAATGTGTATCTGGTGGGATCAAGGTTAGATTTTATTAGAAAGCCTTGATGAATTGTAATTGCTTCATTCCGCCTCTTGATTTGATCCAATCGTTAGACATTTTATCATTGTGGTAGTAGGCGATTCCTCATCCTTGATATTCGAGTTTGGTCCATTTGTGGAATTCCCAACTCCTCCATTCCGCATATATGTTTATTTCTTTCTTGGCCCCTCTTTGTAGCTCCTCTGTTATAACGTTCCGTATCATATCCTCCAATTCATTATCTTCCATTCGTGATTCTTCCTCTGTTGGTTTTTTCCTCATTGACTCCAGGTATTCTGACACCTCCCTGAGTGCTTTCAGGCTTTTAAGTTTTGTGATGTTATCCTTCTTGTTCTGTCCTCTGCAAGTGAACAAGGCTCTGATAACTGGATCGTTTGAGTTCTCCAGGG
>NW_027139360.1:37500-40000 GCF_035084215.1 Heptranchias perlo
CAACCCATTGGGTCATGAACACACTTGGGGGAAAGCGACAATGACCCTTTTTAGCCGCCTTCGTCGTGTCTGCTGGGCACACATGGCTTTCCCCCCCACCTGCCCGTGACAGGGGAGAGGTTGGTGCCGCGTCAGACTGGAGTTTGCAAACCATAGCGTTCAAGGTACATGCACACACTCAGCACCCCAGCTCTAAAGGGTTGACAGTGTTTGGTGCTCAGTTGCGAGAGAAATCTCGTGTTCAGCTACCAGAACGGGACTTGCTGTGCACATTCCTGCTCCACTCGAGACGGCAGACACCCGCTCTGGAGCTTGAATCGGACCACTGCGAGACAACATGGTTTGGACTTCTCGGCCTCACACAAGAGCAATCTGCCAGTGGGTGAAAAGGAGAGCCGTGCCGACAAAACCCCCTGACTCGCTTTTTAAAATGACCGTCTACCACTTGGGACAGAGAGAGGAACCTGACGAGCCTGAACACCAGCCTTAGCTGGCCCGCTCGGGCCCTCCCATGTCGGACCCGAGTCGCCAAATCGATCGTAAGAGAGTACCGATTCCTCTCAAAAAGTCTGCGTGCCCGTAAAAGCAGCCCACTGGCCGCGGTGCCTTGCCCACATACTTGTCTGATTCAGAGCCGCCGCCGTGGCTCGAAAGTGTCAACCTGTTTTAAAGTCATCAATATTCCGCACAGGTGACTTTTGAGTTAAGAGTTCTCTTTTTGTTTAAAAAAATCTTCAGAAACTCTTTTTTATATGTATATTGGAAAAGCATCCACAGTGCGCCTCTCCTGTGGCAAGGGCCCCAAATCTTGCCTGAGCCGACGCGGTCAAGGCTCAGCACGATTTCAGACTGACAAAAGAGTTCGAAAAATGCCGCCTGATGAAGCTTTAAATGCTCACAGGTGACTTCCGAGTGCTCTTGTAAAGGTCTCCGCTTTGAAATTGAGAGCCTTTTGCAAAGTGTCACTTTTTCAAGCATTCTTAAAGTGCACCTGGGCTGTCAGAGAAAGCTCTGAAAATCGTGTTCTAAAAATCTCCGGGTATCCGACCAATCCCTAGGTACCCGAATGACAAGTGTCAATTCGGCAGGACGGCCTCCCACCTTTGGCTGCAGATGCGTCACTAAATCCCCGCAACGGGGGCTTTCTCATTTCGGCATAGGGGCTTCCGCGGCCAACTCATTAACCAGTGCTCGGACCTTTTGCGCCACAAGTGCAAGGGACCGTTTGCCGGCTGCAACTCGCCCCCCCCCCCTCCCCGGGGGGAACCCTCTGACCGGAGATCGTGTATGCCAGCCAAATCCGTCCCCATCGGACTTCCGAAGGGGTTCCCTTTGGTTCTCTCGACCGACTGACTTCCGAACTCCTTTCTGGGCTTAAACAGGTGGAATTCGGACCCTTTCGCACGGGAGCCGAAGCCCGCCAACCTGGGAGGCCTCGGGGCCGCCGTTTTCAAGTCCGACCAAAAAACCCGAAAAATGGTGGAAAAATCGGAAAAATTCCCACCCCCAGAAGGGTTAAAAGTCGGTTGGGCGGCAGCCCGGGTCGGTCTCTGCAGACCTGGAGGCGCTAGACACAAGTCTGGTAAACAGAACAAGTCTCGACTTGCCACCTCTTACTATCCTGCAGGTACCCCGCCAATCCCCCCGGAACCGGCTGGCAATTGGCGAATCAGCGGGACGAATTTGAATGCGTGAACGACTCTCTGACACCGAATCGCCGCAAACGCGTTTCGATTTTTCGGCTTTGGTACCTTCCATCAGAATTTGACTGGCCACATCTCCGGACTCACGTATCGCAGCCGGGACCTTCAGGTACTGTTCGACGTGTCTACCCCTGCCCCGTCGAATGGCACCCCTCGCGGTGTGGTCCGATTTCCCCATTTTGGTCAGATTTACCACCAAATGTTCCAATTGAGTGAATGAGTGCCCCCTACTGGGTAACCTGTTCCTCTTTCGGACTTGGTCCCTGTGACTTAATTTCCGCCTTTTGCTCGCAGGAAATCGGCCCAGGCACTCCCGAGCAAAGCTCGGCCGACCGGGACGGCACCAGCCCCCGCACCAAGTGCCAACTGGGTGAACTGAAAATCAATCACTGAGGCTAGGCGACGTTTACAACCGCAGCCTGCAGCCCCATTCCCCGCATTTCAAACAGGTCCACCTAGATAGGTTTCAGACACTTTCGTTCGACGTTCCGGTGTCCGACCGAGTCCCTACTGGTACCGCTGGATGCCCCTCAGTCGTGCCGACCAGCGGTCGGGGAATCGAAGGCCGTTGGCCTCAGGACCCCGAAGGTAGCAAGCGGAAATCGGTGTACTGTCCTGCTGCTGTAACTCAGCCCGTCAGCGCCGCAATTTGGTCCCCTCGGGACCTGGCGGCATTTCCGGTTTCGGTTCACGTCACAGAGTTCCCCCCGGAAGTTATGCCCGGAGAAAAGTTCCAGCGCACCCGGCACGGCGCGTGCGGCGCTCTGACTCCGGGGTCCCTCGCCCGATCGGGACCA
>NW_027139360.1:55000-62500 GCF_035084215.1 Heptranchias perlo
GGGCCCTCCCATGTCGGACGCGAGTCGCCAAATCGATCGGAAGAGAGTACCGATTCCTCTCAAAAAGTCTGCGTGCCCGTTATTATAAAAGCAGCCCACCGGCCGCGGTGCCTTGCCCACAAACACACTTGGTGTCTGGGGTGATTCAGAGCCGCCGCGGCTCGAAAGTGTCAACCTGTTTTAAAAGTCATCGCTATGCCGGCACAGGTGACTTTCAAGTTAAAGAGTTCTCTTTATTGGCTTTCAAAAAAATCTGCAAAGTGTCACAGAGATTTTGAGAAACTCTTTTTTTTCTTTATATTATTATAATATAATGTGTATATGTTTTCGAAAAGCATCCACCAGCAATCCATGGTGAGCCTCTCTCTGCTGGCAAGCTCCTCCTGCCTGAGCCCGACGCTGTCGAGGCTCAACACGATTTCAGACTGACAAAGAGTTCGAAAATTGCCGCCTGATGTAGCTTTAAATGCTGACAGGTGACTTCCGAGTGCTCTTGTAAAGGTCTCCGCTTTGAAATTGAGAGCCTTTTGCCAAGTGTCACTTTTTCAGGCACTCTTAAAGTGCACCTGGGCTGTCAGAGAAAGCTCTGAAAATCGTGTTCTCGAAAATCTCCGGGTACCCGACCAATCCCTAGGTGCCCGAATGACAAGTGTCAATTCGGCAGGACGGCCTCCCACCTCCGGCCGCAGATGCGTCACTAAATCCCCGCAACGGGGGCTTTCTCATTTCGGCATAGGGGCTTCCGCGGCCAACTCATTAACCTGTGCTCGGACTTTTTGTGCCACAAGTGCAAGGGACCGTTTGCCGGCAGCTACTCGCACCCCCCCGCCCAGGGGGGGAATCCTCTGACCGGAGATCCGAAACGCCGGCCGAATCCATCCCCGTCGGACTTCCGAAGGGGTTCCCTCGACCGACTGACTTCCGAACTCCTTTCTGGGCTTAAACGGGTGGAATTCGGACCCTCTCGCAAGGGAGCCGAAGCCCGCCAGCCCCGGGAGGCCTCGGGGCCGCCGTTTTCAAGCCCGACCATAAAACCCGAAAAATGGGGAAAAATGGGAAAAATTCCCACTCCCAAAAGGCTTAAAAGTCGGTTGGGCGGCAGCCCGGGTCGGTCTCTGCAGACCTGGAGGCGCTAGACACAAGTCTGGTAAACAGGCTAAGTCTCGACATGCCACCTCTTACTATCCTGCAGGTACCCCGCCAATCCCCCCGGAACCGGCTGGCAATTGGCGAATCAGCGGGACGAATTTGAATTCGTGACCGACTCTCTGACACCGAATCGCCGCAAACGCGTTTCGATTTTTCGGCTTCGGTACCTCCCATCAGACTTTGACTGGCCATATCTCCGGACTCACGTGTCGCAGCCGGGACCTTCAGGTACCGTTCGACGCGTCTACCCCTGCCCCGTCGAATGGCGCCCCTCGCGGTGTGGTCCGATTTCCGCATTTTGGTCAGATTTGCCTCCAAAATTTTCAGATTGAGTTGACGAATGCCCCCTACGGGGTAACCTCTTGCCCTTTCGGACCTGGTCCCTGTGACTTAATTTCCGCCTTTTGCTCAATCGTTTCCCCATTTATAATTAATTTTAAAAATCGGGTTACTCAGTTCTGGTTTACCAGTTCCATCTTCGGACTTAGTTTTTGGTTAATCATTTCCGGTTCACCAGTTCCCGTTTTGGACTTAGTCTCTGCGGGCCGTTTCTCATCTTTTGGTTCATCAGTTCCCCTCTTTTAATAATTTTTTGGCTGCTTTCGTTTGATCATTTCCCTGCCTTCTGGGTAACTTTTCCCCCTTAGGACTTCATCGCCGCACATTGTTTTCGACTTCTGGTTGATCATTTCACCCCTTTTAATCATTTTTGCAACTTTTGGTTAACCATTTCACCCAGCTTCTGGTTAACCATTTCCCCTTTGGGACTTAGTCTCTGAGCATTCTTTTGGGATTCTGGTTAATCATTTGCCAATTTTTAAAAAATGTTGCCGCTTTTGTTTAATGCTTTCTGGTCAACCTTTCCCTCTTTCAGACTTCACCGCGGCACATTGCTTTAGCCTCCTGGTTAATCATTTCACCCCTTTTAATCATTTTTGCAACTTTTGGTTAACCATTTCCCCCAGCTTCTGGTTAACCATTTCCCCTTTGGGACTTAGTCTCTGAGCATTCTTTTGGGATTCTGGTTAACCATTTGCCAATTTTTTTAAAATGTTGCCACTTTTGTTTAATGCTTTCTGGTCAACCTTTCCCTCTTTCAGACTTCACCGCCGCACATAATTTTCGACTGCTGGTTGATCATTTCACCCCTTTTAATCATTTTTGCAACTTTTGGTTAACCATTTCCCCCAGCTTCTGGTTAACCATTTCCCCTTTGGGACTTAGTCTCTGAGCATTCTTTTGGGATTCTGGTTAATCATTTGCCAATTTTTAAAAAATGTTGCCACTTTTGTTTAATGCTTTCTGGTCAACCTTTCCCTCTTTCAGACTTCACCGCGGCACATTGCTTTAGCCTCCTGGTTAATCATTTCACCCCTTTTAATCATTTTTGCAACTTTTGGTTAACCATTTCACCCAGCTTCTGGTTAACCATTTCCCCTTTGGGACTTAGTCTCTGAGCATTCTTTTGGGATTCTGGTTAATCATTTGCCACTTTTTTAAAAATGTTGCCGCTTTTGTTTAATGCTTTCTGGTCAACCTTTCCCTCTTTCAGACTTCCCCGCGGCACATTGCTTTAGCCTCCTGGTTAATCATTTCACCCCTTTTAATCATTTTTGCAACTTTTGGTTAACCATTTCCCCCAGCTTCTGGTTAACCATTTCCCCTTTGGGACTTAGTCTCTGAGCATTCTTTTGGGATTCTGGTTAATCATTTGCCACTTTTTAAAAAATGTTGCCGCTTTTGTTTAATCGTTTCCCTGATATGTGGTCAACCTTTTCCCCTTTCAGACTTCATCGCCGCGCATTGTTGTCGACTTCTGGTTAATCATTTTTCCCCTTTAAATCTTTTTTTGCCACTTTTGGTTCACCTTTTCACCCAGCTTCTGGTTAACCATTTGCCCCATTTTACTGAATTTTTCCGCTTTGGTTTAATCATTTCCCTGCTTTCTTGTCAACCTTTTCCCCTTTTGGACTTTGCCGCCGCACTTTGCTTTCGCCTTCTGGTTAAACATTTCTCCCCTTTTAATCCTTTTTCCCACTTTTGGTTCACCATTTCCCCCAGCTTCTGGTTAACCATTTCCCCTTTGGGACTTAGTCCCTGAGCATTCTTTTGGGATTCTGGTTAATCATTTGCCACTTTTTAAAAAATTTTGCCGCTTTTGTTTAATCGTTTCCCTGCTATGTGGTCAACCTTTTCCCCTTTCAGACTTAATCACCGCGCATTGTTGTCGACTTCTGGTTAATCATTTTTCCCCTTTAAATCTTTTTTTGCCACTTTTGGTTAACCATTTCACCCAGCTTCTGGTTAACCATTTGCCCCATTTTACTGAATTTTTCCGCTTTGGTTTAATCATTTCCCTGCTTTCTTGTCAACCTTTTCCCCTTTTGGACTTCGCCGCCGCACTTGGCTTTTGCCTTCTGGTTAAACATTTCTCCCCTTTTAATCCTTTTCCCCACTTTTGGTTCACCAGTTCACCCAGCTTCTGGTTAACCATTTCCCCTTTGGGACTTAAGTCTCGGAGCATTCTTTTGGGATTCTGGTTAACCATTTGCCACTTTTTTAAAAATGTTGCCGCTTTTGTTTAATGCTTTCCCTGCTTTCCGGTCAACCTTTTCCCCTTACGACTTCGCCGCCGCACTTTGCTTTCGCCTTCTGGTTAATCATTTCACCCCTTTTAATCCTTTTTCCCACTTTGGGTTAGACAGTTCACCCAGCTACTGGTTAACCATTTGCCCCTTTGGGACTTAAGTCTCTGAGCATTATTTTGGGATTCTGGTTCACCATTTGTCCCTTTTTTAAAAATGTTGCTGCTTTTGTTTAATGCTTTCCCTGCTTTGCGGTCCACCTTTCCCTCTTTCCGACTTCATCGCCGCACCTTGTTTACGACATCTGGTTAAACATTTCTCCCCTTTTAATCCTTTTTCCCACTTTGGGTTAAGCAGTTCACCCTGCTTCTGGTTAACCATTTGCCCCTTTTTTACTGAATTTTTCCGCTTTGGTTTAATCATTTCCCTGCTTTCTTGTCAAACTTTTCCCCTTTTGGACTTCGCCGCCGCACTTTGCTTTCGCCTTCTGGTTAATCATTTCACAACATTTTAATCCTTTTTCCCACTTTTGGTTAAACAGTTCACCCAGCTTCTGGTTAACCATTTGCCCCTTTGGGACTTAAGTCTCTGAGCATTCTTTTGTGATTCTGGTTCACCATTTGTCCCTTTTTAAAAGATATTGCTGCTTCTGTTTAATCCTTTCCCTGCTTTGCGGTCAACCTTTTCCTCTTTCAGACTTCATCGCCGCGCATTGTTTTCGACATCTGGTTCAACATTTCTCCCCTTTTAATCCTTTTTCCCACTTTGGGTGAAGCAGTTCACCCAACTTCTGGTTCACCATTTGCCCCTTTTTACTGAATTTTTCTGCTTTTGTTTAATCATTTCCCTGCTTTGCGGTCGACCTATTCCTCTTTCAGACTTCATCGCCGCGCATTGTTTTCGACATCTGGTTAAACATTTCTCCCCTTTTAATCCTTTTTCCCACTTTTGGTTAAGCAGTTCACCCAACTTCTGGTTAACCATTTGCCCCTTCTTACTGAATTTTTCTGCTTTTGTTTAATCATTTCCCTGCTTTATGGTCAACCTTTTCCCCTTTAGGACTTCGCCGCCGCACTTTGCTTTCGCCTTCTGGTTAATCATTTCACAACATTTTAATCCTTTTTCCCACTTTTGGTTAAACAGTTCACCCAGCTTCTGGTTAACCATTTGCCCCTTTGGGACTTAAGTCTCTGAGCATTCTTTTGGGATTCTGGCTCACCATTTGTCCCTTTTTAAAAGATATTGCTGCTTCTGTTTAATCCTTTCCCTGCTTTGCGGTCAACCTTTTTGCTCTTTCAGACTTCATCGCCGCGCATTGTTTTCGACATCTGGTTCAACATTTCTCCCCTTTTAATCCTCTTTCCCACTTTTGGTTAAGCAGTTCACCCAACTTCTGGTTAACCATTTGCCCCTTTTTACTGAATTTTTCTGCTTTGGTTTAATCATTTCCCTGCTTTATGGTCAACCTTTTCCCCTTTAGGACTTTGACGCGGCACATTGCTTTCGCCTTCTGGTTAATCATTTCACCCCTTTTAATCCTTTTTCCCACTTTTGGTTAAACAGTTCACCCAGCTACTGGTTAACCATTTCCCCTTTGGCACTTAAGTCTCTGAGCATTCTTTTGGGATTCTGGTAAACCATTTGTCCCTTTTTAAAAAATGCTGCTGCTTTTGTTTAATGCTTGCCCTGCTTTGCGGTCGATCATTTCACCCCTTTTAATCCATTTTTGCCACTTTGGGTTAAACAGTTCACACAACTTCTGGTTCACCATTTCACATTTCGGAACTTTTATTCCCACCATTACTTTGGGCTTCTGGTTCATCATTTCACGCTGTTTTACAAATCTTTGCCGCTTCACTTTTAATCCACAAACCGGGGCTCGCTTTCGGGTGTTTGGGGGGGGGGGGGGGGTAGCGGGTTTGGGCCGGGCACTCCACATCCCGGTGTGCGACCGGGTTCGTTCTGGTACCGCTCGGTGCCCCTCGTCCTGCTCTTGCCGCGGAAGCAAACCAGACGACCGTCGGTCTCACGCCCGAGGGGAGAGGAGGCGGAAAGCGGTTTGCAGCCTTTCGCTGTACCTCCGGCGGGCAGCGCCGCACCTCCGAGTGCTCGGTACCGTTCGCTGCGCCTCGTACGGCCGCACGCAGCGAGCCAAACCCGGAGGAAATCGGCCTGTGCCTTCTCGAGATATGGGCCTCCGGGTGGGACGGACAAACCGGGGCCCCGAGCTCGCTTTCGGCGGCCCGGCACTCGACTTCCCGGTGTCCGAACGTGATCCTTCCGGTACCCTTCGGTGCCCCTTGCCCGACTCTAGCTCCCGTGCTGAAGCAGAGTCGGTCGGCCTGACGGCCTGCCGAGTTAACCAGCGGAAAGCGGTGCGCAGCCTTTCGCTTGCAGCTCCGGCGGGCAGCGCCGCACCTCCGGCTGCTCAGTGCCGTCCGCTGCTCCCCTTCCGGCTGCACGCAGCGAACCATACCCGGAGGAAATCGGCCTCGGCCTTCCGGAGATATGGGCCTGCGAGTGGGACCAATAAATCGGTGCACATTTCCGGCTCGGTTTCCGGCCTCGGCACTATCAGTTCACGCCGTCCGACCGACGTCGTTCTGGCACGGTTCCGTTGCTCCTTGATCCGGTCCAGCCACGGTAATCAGCCGAAGATGGTGGGGGGTAGGGGGGGACACATTGCCCGCCGAGTTAGCCGGAGGAAATCGGCCTCGGACTTCCTCAGATATCAGCCTCCGGGTGGGACAGACAAACCGGGGACCCGAGCACGCTTTCGGCGGCCCGGCACTCGACTTCCCGGTGTGCGACCGGGTTCGTTCCGGTACCGTTCGCTGCCCCTCATCCTGCTCTAGCCGCGGAAACAAACCCGACGACCGTCGGTCTCACGCCCGCGGAGGGAGGTGGCGGAAAGTGGTTTGCAGCCTTTCGCTGTACCTCCGGCGGGCAGCGCCCGACCTCCGAGTGCTCGGTACCGTCCGCTGCGCCTGGTCCTGCCGCACACAACGAGCCATACCCGGTGGAAATCGGCCTCGGACTTCCTCAGATATGGGCCTCCGGGTGGGACAGACCAACCGGGGACCCGAGCACGCTTTCGGCGGCCCGGCACTCGACTTCCCGGTGTGCGACCGGGTTCCTTCCGGTACCGTTCGCTGCCCCTCGTCCTGCTCTAGCCGCGGAAACAAACCCGACGACCGTCGGTCTCACGCCCGCGGAGGGAGGCGGCGGAAAGTGGTTTGCAGCCTTTCGCTGTACCTCCGGCGGGCAGCGCCCGACCTCCGAGTGCTCGGTACCGTCCGCTGCGCCTGGTCCGGCCGCACACAACGAGCCATACCCGGTGGAAATCGGCCTGTGCCTTCCGGAGATATGGGCCTGCGGGTGGGACGGACAAACCGGGGCCCCGAGCGGTGGCACCCTGCTCGCTTTCGGCGGCCCGGCACTCGACTTCCCGGTGTGCGAACGTCATCGTTCCGGTACCCGACGGTGCCCCTTGCCCGACTCTAGCTCCGGTGCTAAAGCGGAGTCGGTCGGTCTCACGGACGCCGAGTTAGCAGGCGGAAAGCGGTGCGCAGCCTTTCGCTGTCACTCCGGCGGGCAGCACCGCACCTCCGAGTGCTCGGTACCGTACGCTGCGCCGCCTCCTGCCGCACGCAACGAGCCATACCCGCAGGAAATCGGCCTCGGCGTTCCGGAGTTATCCGCCTCCGAGTGGGCCTGACCAAGCGGGGTGAACTGGAAATCATTAACCAACGTACTTCCAGGTTTT
>NW_027139360.1:75000-82500 GCF_035084215.1 Heptranchias perlo
CTATGCCGGCACAGGTGACTTTCAAGTTAAAGAGTTCTCTTTATTGGCTTTCAAAAAAATCTGCAAAGTGTCACAGAGATTTTGAGAAACTCTTTTTTTTCTTTATATTATTATAATATAATGTGTATATGTTTTCGAAAAGCATCCACCAGCAATCCATGGTGAGCCTCTCTCTGCTGGCAAGCTCCTCCTGCCTGAGCCCGACGCTGTCGAGGCTCAACACGATTTCAGACTGACAAAGAGTTCGAAAATTGCCGCCTGATGTAGCTTTAAATGCTGACAGGTGACTTCCGAGTGCTCTTGTAAAGGTCTCCGCTTTGAAATTGAGAGCCTTTTGCCAAGTGTCACTTTTTCAGGCACTCTTAAAGTGCACCTGGGCTGTCAGAGAAAGCTCTGAAAATCGTGTTCTCGAAAATCTCCGGGTACCCGACCAATCCCTAGGTGCCCGAATGACAAGTGTCAATTCGGCAGGACGGCCTCCCACCTCCGGCCGCAGATGCGTCACTAAATCCCCGCAACGGGGGCTTTCTCATTTCGGCATAGGGGCTTCCGCGGCCAACTCATTAACCTGTGCTCGGACTTTTTGTGCCACAAGTGCAAGGGACCGTTTGCCGGCAGCTACTCGCACCCCCCCGCCCAGGGGGGGAATCCTCTGACCGGAGATCCGAAACGCCGGCCGAATCCATCCCCGTCGGACTTCCGAAGGGGTTCCCTCGACCGACTGACTTCCGAACTCCTTTCTGGGCTTAAACGGGTGGAATTCGGACCCTCTCGCAAGGGAGCCGAAGCCCGCCAGCCCCGGGAGGCCTCGGGGCCGCCGTTTTCAAGCCCGACCAAAAAACCCGAAAAATGGGGAAAAATGGGAAAAATTCCCACTCCCAAAAGGCTTAAAAGTCGGTTGGGCGGCAGCCCGGGTCGGTCTCTGCAGACCTGGAGGCGCTAGACACAAGTCTGGTAAACAGGCTAAGTCTCGACATGCCACCTCTTACTATCCTGCAGGTACCCCGCCAATCCCCCCGGAACCGGCTGGCAATTGGCGAATCAGCGGGACGAATTTGAATTCGTGACCGACTCTCTGACACCGAATCGCCGCAAACGCGTTTCGATTTTTCGGCTTCGGTACCTCCCATCAGACTTTGACTGGCCATATCTCCGGACTCACGTGTCGCAGCCGGGACCTTCAGGTACCGTTCGACGCGTCTACCCCTGCCCCGTCGAATGGCGCCCCTCGCGGTGTGGTCCGATTTCCGCATTTTGGTCAGATTTGCCTCCAAAATTTTCAGATTGAGTTGACGAATGCCCCCTACGGGGTAACCTCTTGCCCTTTCGGACCTGGTCCCTGTGACTTAATTTCCGCCTTTTGCTCAATCGTTTCCCCATTTATAATTAATTTTAAAAATCGGGTTACTCAGTTCTGGTTTACCAGT
Organism: Heptranchias perlo; assembly: GCF_035084215.1. Classification (NCBI taxonomy): domain Eukaryota; kingdom Metazoa; phylum Chordata; class Chondrichthyes; order Hexanchiformes; family Hexanchidae; genus Heptranchias; species Heptranchias perlo. Next base: position 76,428 of record NW_027139360.1, read on the forward strand.
TCCATCTTCGGACTTAGTTTTTGGTTAATCATTTCCGGTTCACCAGTTCCCGTTTTGGACTTAGTCTCTGCGGGCCGTTTCTCATCTTTTGGTTCATCAGTTCCCCTCTTTTAATAATTTTTTGGCTGCTTTCGTTTGATCATTTCCCTGCCTTCTGGGTAACTTTTCCCCCTTAGGACTTCATCGCCGCACATTGTTTTCGACTTCTGGTTGATCATTTCACCCCTTTTAATCATTTTTGCAACTTTTGGTTAACCATTTCACCCAGCTTCTGGTTAACCATTTCCCCTTTGGGACTTAGTCTCTGAGCATTCTTTTGGGATTCTGGTTAATCATTTGCCAATTTTTAAAAAATGTTGCCGCTTTTGTTTAATGCTTTCTGGTCAACCTTTCCCTCTTTCAGACTTCACCGCGGCACATTGCTTTAGCCTCCTGGTTAATCATTTCACCCCTTTTAATCATTTTTGCAACTTTTGGTTAACCATTTCCCCCAGCTTCTGGTTAACCATTTCCCCTTTGGGACTTAGTCTCTGAGCATTCTTTTGGGATTCTGGTTAACCATTTGCCAATTTTTTTAAAATGTTGCCACTTTTGTTTAATGCTTTCTGGTCAACCTTTCCCTCTTTCAGACTTCACCGCCGCACATAATTTTCGACTTCTGGTTGATCATTTCACCCCTTTTAATCATTTTTGCAACTTTTGGTTAACCATTTCCCCCAGCTTCTGGTTAACCATTTCCCCTTTGGGACTTAGTCTCTGAGCATTCTTTTGGGATTCTGGTTAATCATTTGCCAATTTTTAAAAAATGTTGCCACTTTTGTTTAATGCTTTCTGGTCAACCTTTCCCTCTTTCAGACTTCCCCGCGGCACATTGCTTTAGCCTCCTGGTTAATCATTTCACCCCTTTTAATCATTTTTGCAACTTTTGGTTAACCATTTCCCCCAGCTTCTGGTTAACCATTTCCCCTTTGGGACTTAGTCTCTGAGCATTCTTTTGGGATTCTGGTTAATCATTTGCCACTTTTTAAAAAATGTTGCCGCTTTTGTTTAATCGTTTCCCTGATATGTGGTCAACCTTTTCCCCTTTCAGACTTCATCGCCGCGCATTGTTGTCGACTTCTGGTTAATCATTTTTCCCCTTTAAATCTTTTTTTGCCACTTTTGGTTCACCTTTTCACCCAGCTTCTGGTTAACCATTTGCCCCATTTTACTGAATTTTTCCGCTTTGGTTTAATCATTTCCCTGCTTTCTTGTCAACCTTTTCCCCTTTTGGACTTTGCCGCCGCACTTTGCTTTCGCCTTCTGGTTAAACATTTCTCCCCTTTTAATCCTTTTTCCCACTTTTGGTTCACCATTTCCCCCAGCTTCTGGTTAACCATTTCCCCTTTGGGACTTAGTCCCTGAGCATTCTTTTGGGATTCTGGTTAATCATTTGCCACTTTTTAAAAAATTTTGCCGCTTTTGTTTAATCGTTTCCCTGCTATGTGGTCAACCTTTTCCCCTTTCAGACTTAATCACCGCGCATTGTTGTCGACTTCTGGTTAATCATTTTTCCCCTTTAAATCTTTTTTTGCCACTTTTGGTTAACCATTTCACCCAGCTTCTGGTTAACCATTTGCCCCATTTTACTGAATTTTTCCGCTTTGGTTTAATCATTTCCCTGCTTTCTTGTCAACCTTTTCCCCTTTTGGACTTCGCCGCCGCACTTGGCTTTTGCCTTCTGGTTAAACATTTCTCCCCTTTTAATCCTTTTCCCCACTTTTGGTTCACCAGTTCACCCAGCTTCTGGTTAACCATTTCCCCTTTGGGACTTAAGTCTCGGAGCATTCTTTTGGGATTCTGGTTAACCATTTGCCACTTTTTTAAAAATGTTGCCGCTTTTGTTTAATGCTTTCCCTGCTTTCCGGTCAACCTTTTCCCCTTACGACTTCGCCGCCGCACTTTGCTTTCGCCTTCTGGTTAATCATTTCACCCCTTTTAATCCTTTTTCCCACTTTGGGTTAGACAGTTCACCCAGCTACTGGTTAACCATTTGCCCCTTTGGGACTTAAGTCTCTGAGCATTATTTTGGGATTCTGGTTCACCATTTGTCCCTTTTTTAAAAATGTTGCTGCTTTTGTTTAATGCTTTCCCTGCTTTGCGGTCCACCTTTCCCTCTTTCCGACTTCATCGCCGCACCTTGTTTACGACATCTGGTTAAACATTTCTCCCCTTTTAATCCTTTTTCCCACTTTGGGTTAAGCAGTTCACCCTGCTTCTGGTTAACCATTTGCCCCTTTTTTACTGAATTTTTCCGCTTTGGTTTAATCATTTCCCTGCTTTCTTGTCAAACTTTTCCCCTTTTGGACTTCGCCGCCGCACTTTGCTTTCGCCTTCTGGTTAATCATTTCACAACATTTTAATCCTTTTTCCCACTTTTGGTTAAACAGTTCACCCAGCTTCTGGTTAACCATTTGCCCCTTTGGGACTTAAGTCTCTGAGCATTCTTTTGTGATTCTGGTTCACCATTTGTCCCTTTTTAAAAGATATTGCTGCTTCTGTTTAATCCTTTCCCTGCTTTGCGGTCAACCTTTTCCTCTTTCAGACTTCATCGCCGCGCATTGTTTTCGACATCTGGTTCAACATTTCTCCCCTTTTAATCCTTTTTCCCACTTTGGGTGAAGCAGTTCACCCAACTTCTGGTTCACCATTTGCCCCTTTTTACTGAATTTTTCTGCTTTTGTTTAATCATTTCCCTGCTTTGCGGTCGACCTATTCCTCTTTCAGACTTCATCGCCGCGCATTGTTTTCGACATCTGGTTAAACATTTCTCCCCTTTTAATCCTTTTTCCCACTTTTGGTTAAGCAGTTCACCCAACTTCTGGTTAACCATTTGCCCCTTCTTACTGAATTTTTCTGCTTTTGTTTAATCATTTCCCTGCTTTATGGTCAACCTTTTCCCCTTGAGGACTTCGCCGCCGCACTTTGCTTTCGCCTTCTGGTTAATCATTTCACAACATTTTAATCCTTTTTCCCACTTTTGGTTAAACAGTTCACCCAGCTTCTGGTTAACCATTTGCCCCTTTGGGACTTAAGTCTCTGAGCATTCTTTTGGGATTCTGGCTCACCATTTGTCCCTTTTTAAAAGATATTGCTGCTTCTGTTTAATCCTTTCCCTGCTTTGCGGTCAACCTTTTTGCTCTTTCAGACTTCATCGCCGCGCATTGTTTTCGACATCTGGTTCAACATTTCTCCCCTTTTAATCCTCTTTCCCACTTTTGGTTAAGCAGTTCACCCAACTTCTGGTTAACCATTTGCCCCTTTTTACTGAATTTTTCTGCTTTGGTTTAATCATTTCCCTGCTTTATGGTCAACCTTTTCCCCTTTAGGACTTTGACGCGGCACATTGCTTTCGCCTTCTGGTTAATCATTTCACCCCTTTTAATCCTTTTTCCCACTTTTGGTTAAACAGTTCACCCAGCTACTGGTAAACCATTTCCCCTTTGGCACTTAAGTCTCTGAGCATTCTTTTGGGATTCTGGTAAACCATTTGTCCCTTTTTAAAAAATGCTGCTGCTTTTGTTTAATGCTTGCCCTGCTTTGCGGTCGATCATTTCACCCCTTTTAATCCATTTTTGCCACTTTGGGTTAAACAGTTCACACAACTTCTGGTTCACCATTTCACATTTCGGAACTTTTATTCCCACCATTACTTTGGGCTTCTGGTTCATCATTTCACGCTGTTTTACAAATCTTTGCCGCTTCACTTTTAATCCACAAACCGGGGCTCGCTTTCGGGTGTTTGGGGGGGGGGGGGGGGGTAGCGGGTTTGGGCCGGGCACTCCACATCCCGGTGTGCGACCGGGTTCGTTCTGGTACCGCTCGGTGCCCCTCGTCCTGCTCTTGCCGCGGAAGCAAACCAGACGACCGTCGGTCTCAGGCCCGAGGGGAGAGGAGGCGGAAAGCGGTTTGCAGCCTTTCGCTGTACCTCCGGCAGGCAGCGCCGCACCTCCGAGTGCTCGGTACCGTTCGCTGCGCCTCGTCCGGCCGCACGCAGCGAGCCAAACCCGGAGGAAATCGGCCTGTGCCTTCTCGAGATATGGGCCTCCGGGTGGGACGGACAAACCGGGGCCCCGAGCTCGCTTTCGGCGGCCCGGCACTCGACTTCCCGGTGTCCGAACGTGATCCTTCCGGTACCCTTCGGTGCCCCTTGCCCGACTCTAGCTCCCGTGCTGAAGCGGAGTCGGTCGGCCTGACGGCCGCCGAGTTAGCCAGCGGAAAGCGGTGCGCAGCCTTTCGCTTGCAGCTCCGGCGGGCAGCGCCGCACCTCCGGCTGCTCAGTGCCGTCCGCTGCTCCCCTTCCGGCTGCACGCAGCGAACCATACCCGGAGGAAATCGGCCTCGGCCTTCCGGAGATATGGGCCTGCGAGTGGGACCAATAAATCGGTGCACATTTCCGGCTCGGTTTCCGGCCTCGGCACTATCAGTTCACGCCGTCCGACCGACGTCGTTCTGGCACGGTTCCGTTGCTCCTTGATCCGGTCCAGCCACGGTAATCAGCCGAAGATGGTGGGGGGTAGGGGGGGGACACATTGCCCGCCGAGTTAGCCGGAGGAGATCGGCCTCGGACTTCCTCAGATATCAGCCTCCGGGTGGGACGGACAAACCGGGGCCCCGTGCTCGCTTTCGGCGGCCCGCTAGTCGACTTCCCGGTGTGCGACCGGGTTCCTTCCGGTACCGTTCGCTGCCCCTCGTCCTGCTCTAGCCGCGGAAACAAACCCGACGACCGTCGGTCTCACGCCCGCGGAGGGAGGCGGCGGAAAGTGGTTTGCAGCCTTTCGCTGTACCTCCGGCGGGCAGCGCCCGACCTCCGAGTGCTCGGTACCGTCCACTGCGCCTGGTCCGGCCGCACACAACGAGCCATACCCGGTGGAAATCGGCCTGTGCCTTCCGGAGATATGGGCCTCCGGGTGGGACGGACAAACCGGGGCCCCGAGCTCGCTTTCGGTGGCCCGGCACTCGACTTCCCGGTGTGCGAACGTCATCCTTCCGGTACTCAACCGTGCCCCTTGCCCCACTCTAGCTCCGGCGGTAAAGCGGAGTCGGTCGGTCTCACGTACGCCGAGTTAGCAGGCGGAAAGCGGTGCGCAGCCTTTCGCTGTCACTCCGGCGGGCAGCATCGCACCTCCCAGTGCTCGGTACCGTCCGCTGCGCCTGGTCCGGCCGCACACAACGAGCCATACCCGGAGGAAATCGGCCTGTGCCTTCCGGAGATATGGGCCTCCGGGTGGGACGGACAAACCGGGGCCCCGAGCGGTGGCACCCTGCTCGCTTTCAGCGGCCCGGCACTCGACTTCCCGGTATGCGAACGTGATCGTTCCGGTACCCTTCGGTGCCCCTTGCCCCACTCTAGCTCCGGTGCTAAAGCGGAGTCGGTCGGTCTCACGGACGCCGAGTTACCAGGCGGAAAGCGGTGCGCAGCCTTTCGCTGTCACTCCGGCGGGCAGCACCGCATCTCCGAGTGCTCGGTACCGTACGCTGCGCCGCCTCCTGCCGCACGCAACGAGCCATACCCGCAGGAAATCGGCCTCGGCGTTCCGGAGTTATCCGCCTCCGAGTGGGCCTGACCAAGCGGGGTGAACTGGAAATCATTAACCAACGTACTTCCAGGTTTTCACCCGCAGAGGGCAGCACTCTCTTCTCCGTTTTAAACTGGGCCGACCCGGCTCCGTTTCGAGACCCGGCACTCGACTTCCCGGTGTGCGAACGTGATCGTTCCAGTACCCAACGGTGCCCCTTGCCCCACTCTAGCTCCGGCGGTAAAGCGGAGTCGGTCGGTCTCACAGACGCCGAGTTACCAGGCGGAAAGTGGTTTGCAGCCTTTCGCTGTACCTCCGGCGGGCAGCGCCCGACCTCCGAGTGCTCGGTACCGTCCGCTGCGCCTCGTCCGGCCGCACACAACGAGCCATACCCGGAGGAAATCGGCCTGTGCCTTCCGGAGATATGGGCCTCCGGGTGGGACGGACAAACCGGGGCCCCGAGCTCGCTTTCGGCGGCCCGGCACTCGACTTCCCGGTGTGCGAACGTCATCCTT
>NW_027139360.1:95000-105000 GCF_035084215.1 Heptranchias perlo
GGTTTACCAGTTCCCTCTTCGGACTTAGTTTTTGGTTAATCATTTCCGGTTCACCAGTTCCCGTTTTGGACTTAGTCTCTGCGGGCCGTTTCTCATCTTTTGGTTCATCAGTTCCCCTCTTTTAATAATTTTTTGGCTGCTTTCGTTTGATCATTTCCCTGCCTTCTGGGTGACTTTTGCCCCTTAGGACTTCATCGCCGCACATTATTTTCGACTTCTGGTTGATCATTTCACCCCTTTTAATCATTTTTGCAACTTTTGGTTAACCATTTCACCCAGCTTCTGGTTAACCATTTCCCCTTTGGGACTTAGTCTCTGAGCATTCTTTCGGGATTCTGGTTAATCATTTGCCAATTTTTAAAAAATGTTGCCACTTTTGTTTAATGCTTTCTGGTCAACCTTTCCCTCTTTCAGACTTCACCGCGGCACATTGCTTCAGCCTCCTGGTTAATCATTTCACCCCTTTTAATCATTTTTGCAACTTTTGGTTAACCATTTCCCCCAGCTTCTGGTTAACCATTTCCCCTTTGGGACTTAGTCTCTGAGCATTCTTTTGGGATTCTGGTTAATCATTTGCCAATTTTTAAAAAATGTTGCCACTTTTGTTTAATGCTTTCTGGTCAACCTTTCCCTCTTTCAGACTTCACCGCGGCACATTGCTTCAGCCTCCTGGTTAATCATTTCACCCCTTTTAATCATTTTTGCAACTTTTGGTTAACCATTTCCCCCAGCTTCTGGTTAACCATTTCCCCTTTGGGACTTAGTCTCTGAGCATTCTTTTGGGATTCTGGTTAATCATTTGCCACTTTTTTAAAAATGTTGCCGCTTTTGTTTAATGCTTTCCCTGCTTTCTGGTCAACCTTTTCCCCTTTAGGACTTCACCGCGGCACATTGCTTCAGCCTCCTGGTTAATCATTTCACCCCTTTTAATCATTTTTGCAACTTTTGGTTAACCATTTCCCCCAGCTTCTGGTTAACCATTTCCCCTTTGGGACTTGGTCTCTGAGCATTCTTTTGGGATTCTGGTTAATCATTTGCCAATTTTTTTTAAATGTTGCCGCTTTTGTTTAATGCTTTCTGGTCAACCTTTCCCTCTTTCAGACTTCACCGCGGCACATTGCTTTAGCCTCCTGGTTAATCATTTCACCCCTTTTAATCATTTTTGCAACTTTTGGTTAACCATTTCCCCCAGCTTCTGGTTAACCATTTCCCCTTTGGGACTTAGTCTCTGAGCATTCTTTTGGGATTCTGGTTAATCATTTGCCAATTTTTAAAAAATGTTGCCACTTTTGTTTAATGCTTTCTGGTCAACCTTTCCCTCTTTCAGACTTCACCGCGGCACATTGCTTCAGCCTCCTGGTTAATCATTTCACCCCTTTTAATCATTTTTGCAACTTTTGGTTAACCATTTCCCCCAGCTTCTGGTTAACCATTTCCCCTTTGGGACTTAGTCTCTGAGCATTCTTTTGGGATTCTGGTTAATCATTTGCCAATTTTTAAAAAATGTTGCCACTTTTGTTTAATGCTTTCTGGTCAACCTTTCCCTCTTTCAGACTTCACCGCGGCACATTGCTTCAGCCTCCTGGTTAATCATTTCACCCCTTTTAATCATTTTTGCAACTTTTGGTTAACCATTTCCCCCAGCTTCTGGTTAACCATTTCCCCTTTGGGACTTAGTCTCTGAGCATTCTTTTGGGATTCTGGTTAACCATTTGCCAATTTTTAAAAAATGTTGCCACTTTTGTTTAATGCTTTCTGGTCAACCTTTCCCTCTTTCAGACTTCACCGCGGCACATTGCTTCAGCCTCCTGGTTAATCATTTCACCCCTTTTAATCATTTTTGCAACTTTTGGTTAACCATTTCCCCCAGCTTCTGGTTAACCATTTCCCCTTTGGGACTTAGTCTCTGAGCATTCTTTTGGGATTCTGGTTAATCATTTGCCAATTTTTAAAAAATGTTGCCACTTTTGTTTAATGCTTTCTGGTCAACCTTTCCCTCTTTCAGACTTCACCGCGGCACATTGCTTCAGCCTCCTGGTTAATCATTTCACCCCTTTTAATCATTTTTGCAACTTTTGGTTAACCATTTCCCCCAGCTTCTGGTTAACCATTTCCCCTTTGGGACTTAGTCTCTGAGCATTCTTTTGGGATTCTGGTTAATCATTTGCCACTTTTTTAAAAATGTTGCCGCTTTTGTTTAATGCTTTCCCTGCTTTGTGGTCAACCTTTTCCCCTTTAGGACTTCACCGCGGCACATTGCTTCAGCCTCCTGGTTAATCATTTCACCCCTTTTAATCATTTTTGCAACTTTTGGTTAACCATTTCCCCCAGCTTCTGGTTAACCATTTCCCCTTTGGGACTTGGTCTCTGAGCATTCTTTTGGGATTCTGGTTAATCATTTGCCAATTTTTTTTAAATGTTGCCGCTTTTGTTTAATGCTTTCTGGTCAACCTTTCCCTCTTTCAGACTTCACCGCGGCACATTGCTTTAGCCTCCTGGTTAATCATTTCACCCCTTTTAATCATTTTTGCAACTTTTGGTTAACCATTTCCCCCAGCTTCTGGTTAACCATTTCCCCTTTGGGACTTAGTCTCTGAGCATTCTTTTGGGATTCTGGTTAATCATTTGCCAATTTTTAAAAAATGTTGCCACTTTTGTTTAATGCTTTCTGGTCAACCTTTCCCTCTTTCAGACTTCACCGCGGCACATTGCTTCAGCCTCCTGGTTAATCATTTCACCCCTTTTAATCATTTTTGCAACTTTTGGTTAACCATTTCCCCCAGCTTCTGGTTAACCATTTCCCCTTTGGGACTTAGTCTCTGAGCATTCTTTTGGGATTCTGGTTAATCATTTGCCAATTTTTAAAAAATGTTGCCACTTTTGTTTAATGCTTTCTGGTCAACCTTTCCCTCTTTCAGACTTCACCGCGGCACATTGCTTCAGCCTCCTGGTTAATCATTTCACCCCTTTTAATCATTTTTGCAACTTTTGGTTAACCATTTCCCCCAGCTTCTGGTTAACCATTTCCCCTTTGGGACTTAGTCTCTGAGCATTCTTTTGGGATTCTGGTTAACCATTTGCCAATTTTTAAAAAATGTTGCCACTTTTGTTTAATGCTTTCTGGTCAACCTTTCCCTCTTTCAGACTTCACCGCGGCACATTGCTTCAGCCTCCTGGTTAATCATTTCACCCCTTTTAATCATTTTTGCAACTTTTGGTTAACCATTTCCCCCAGCTTCTGGTTAACCATTTCCCCTTTGGGACTTAGTCTCTGAGCATTCTTTTGGGATTCTGGTTAACCATTTGCCAATTTTTAAAAAATGTTGCCACTTTTGTTTAATGCTTTCTGGTCAACCTTTCCCTCTTTCAGACTTCACCGCGGCACATTGCTTTAGCCTCCTGGTTAATCATTTCACCCCTTTTAATCATTTTTGCAACTTTTGGTTAACCATTTCCCCCAGCTTCTGGTTAACCATTTCCCCTTTGGGACTTAGTCTCTGAGCATTCTTTTGGGATTCTGGTTAACCATTTGCCAATTTTTAAAAAATGTTGCCACTTTTGTTTAATGCTTTCTGGTCAACCTTTCCCTCTTTCAGACTTCACCGCGGCACATTGCTTTAGCCTCCTGGTTAATCATTTCACCCCTTTTAATCATTTTTGCAACTTTTGGTTAACCGTTTCCCCCAGCTTCTGGTTAACCATTTCCCCTTTGGGACTTAGTCTCTGAGCATTCTTTTGTGATTTTGGTTAACCATTTGCCCCTTTTTTAAAAATGATGCTGCTTTTGTTTAATGCTTTCCCTGCTTTCTGGTCAACCTTTTCCCCTTTAGGACTTCACCGCGGCACATTGCTTTAGCCTCCTGGTTAATCATTTCACCCCTTTTAATCATTTTTGCAACTTTTGGTTAACCATTTCCCCCAGCTTCTGGTTAACCATTTCCCCTTTGGGACTTAGTCTCTGAGCATTCTTTTGGGATTCTGGTTAATCATTTGCCACTTTTTTAAAAATGTTGCCGCTCTTGTTTAATCGTTTCCCTGCTATGTGGTCAACCTTTTCCCCTTTCAGACTTCATCGCCGCGCATTGTTGTCGACTTCTGGTTAATCATTTTTCCCCTTTAAATCTTTTTTTGCCACTTTTGGTTAACCATTTCACCCAGCTTCTGGTTAACCATTTGCCCCATTTTACTGAATTTTTCCGCTTTGGTTTAATCATTTCCCTGCTTTCTTGTCAACCTTTTCCCCTTTTGGACTTCGCCGCCGCACTTTGCTTTTGCCTTCTGGTTAAACATTTCTCCCCTTTTAATCCTTTTTCCCACTTTTGGTTCACCAGTTCACCCAGCTTCTGGTTAACCATTTCCCCTTTGGGACTTAAGTCTCTGAGCATGCTTTTGTGATTCTGGTTCACCATTTGTCCCTTTTTAAAAGATATTGCTGCTTTTGTTTAATCCTTTCCCTGCTTTGTGGTCAACCTTTTCCTCTTTCCGACTTCATCGCCGCACCTTGTTTACGACATCCGGTTAAACATTTCTCCCCTTTCAATCCTTTTTGCCACTTTTGGTTAAGCAGTTCAACCAGCTTCTGGTTAACCATTTGCCCCTTTTTACTGAATTTTTCCGCTTTGGTTTAATCATTTCCCTGCTTTATGGTCAACCTTTTCCCCTTTAGGACTTCGACGCGGCACATTGCTTTCGCCTTCTGGTTAATCATTTCACCCCTTTTAATCCTTTTTCCCACTTTTGGTTAGACAGTTCACCCAGCTTCTGGTTAACCATTTGCCCCTTTGGGACTTAAGTCTCTGAGCATTATTTTGGGATTCTGGTTCACCATTTGTCCCTTTTTTAAAAATGTTGCTGCTTTTGTTTAATGCTTTCCCTGCTTTGCGGTCCACCTTTCCCTCTCTCCGACTTCATCGCCGCACCTTGTTTACGACATCTGGTTAAACATTTCTCCCCTTTTAATCCTTTTTCCCACTTTGGGTTAAGCAGTTCACCCTGCTTCTGGTTAACCATTTGCCCCTTTTTTACTGAATTTTTCCGCTTTGGTTTAATCATTTCCCTGCTTTCTTGTCAAACTTTTCCCCTTTTGGACTTCGCCGCCGCACTTTGCTTTCGCCTTCTGGTTAAACATTTCTCCCCTTTTAATCCTTTTTCCCACTTTTGGTTAAACAGTTCACCCAGCTTCTGGTTAACCATTTGCCCCTTTGGGACTTAAGTCTCTGAGCATTCTTTTGTGATTCTGGTTCACCATTTGTCCCTTTTTAAAAGATATTGCTGCTTCTGTTTAATCCTTTCCCTGCTTTGCGGTCAACCTTTTCCTCTTTCAGACTTCATCGCCGCGCATTGTTTTCGACATCTGGTTCAACATTTCTCCCCTTTTAATCCTCTTTCCCACTTTTGGTTAAGCAGTTCACCCAACTTCTGGTTAACCATTTGCCCCTTTTTACTGAATTTTTCTGCTTTTGTTTAATCATTTCCCTGCTTTCTGGTCAACCTTTTCCCCTTTAGGACTTCGCCGCCGCACTTTGCTTTCGCCTTCTGGTTAATCATTTCACAACATTTTAATCCTTTTTCCCACTTTTGGTTAAACAGTTCACCCAGCTTCTGGTTAACCATTTGCCCCTTTGGGACTTAAGTCTCTGAGCATTCTTTTGGGATTCTGGTTCACCATTTGTCCCTTTTTAAAAGATATTGCTGCTTCTGTTTAATCCTTTCCCTGCTTTGCGGTCAACCTTTTCCTCTTTCAGACTTCATCGCCGCGCATTGTTTTCGACATCTGGTTCAACATTTCTCCCCTTTTAATCCTCTTTCCCGCTTTTGGTTAAGCAGTTCACCCAACTTCTGGTTCACCACTTGCCCCTTTTTACTGAATTTTTCTGCTTTTGTTTAATCATTTCCCTGCTTTCCGGTCAACCTTTCCCTCTTTCAGACTTAATCGCCGCACATTGTTGTCGACTTCTGGTTGATCAGTTCACCCCTTTTTTATCCTTTTTCCCACTTTGGGTTAAGCAGTTCACCCAGCTACTGGTTAACCATTTCCCCTTTGGCACTTAAGTCTCTGAGCATTCTTTTGGGATTCTGGTAAACCATTTGTCCCTTTTTAAAAAATGCTGCTGCTTTTGTTTAATGCTTGCCCTGCTTTGCGGTCGATCATTTCACCCCTTTTAATCCATTTTTGCCACTTTGGGTTAAACAGTTCACACAACTTCTGGTTCACCATTTCACATTTCGGAACTTTTATTCCCACCATTACTTTGGGCTTCTGGTTCATCATTTCACGCTGTTTTACAAATCTTTGCCGCTTCACTTTTAATCCACAAACCGGGGCTCGCTTTCGGGTGGGGGGGGGGGGGGTAGCGGGTTTGGGCCGGGCACTCCACATCCCGGTGTGCGACCGGGTTCGTTCTGGTACCGCTCGGTGGCCCTCGTCCTGCTCTTGCCGCGGAAGCAAACCAGACGACCGTCGGTCTCACGCCCGAGGGGAGAGGAGGCGGAAAGCGGTTTGCAGCCTTTCGCTGTACCTCCGGCGGGCAGCGCCGCACCTCCGAGTGCTCGGTACCGTTCGCTGCGCCTCGTCCGGCCGCACGCAGCGAGCCAAACCCGGAGGAAATCGGCCTGTGCCTTCTCGAGATATGGGCCTCCGGGTGGGACGGACAAACCGGGGCCCCGAGCTCGCTTTCGGCGGCCCGGCACTCGACTTCCCGGTGTCCGAACGTGATCCTTCCGGTACCCTTCGGTGCCCCTTGCCCGACTCTAGCTCCCGTGCTGAAGCGGAGTCGGTCGGCCTGACGGCCTGCCGAGTTAACCAGCGGAAAGCGGTGCGCAGCCTTTCGCTTGCACCTCCGGCTGCTCAGTGCCGTCCGCTGCTCCCCTTCCGGCTGCACGCAGCGAACCATACCCGGAGGAAATCGGCCTCGGCCTTCCGGAGATATGGGCCTGCGAGTGGGACCAATAAATCGGTGCACATTTCCGGCTCGGTTTCCGGCCTCGGCACTATCAGTTCACGCCGTCCGACCGACGTCGTTCTGGCACGGTTCCGTTGCTCCTTGATCCGGTCCAGCCACGGTAATCAGCCGAAGATGGTGGGGGGTAGGGGGGGACACATTGCCCGCCGAGTTAGCCGGAGGAAATCGGCCTCGGACTTCCTCAGATATCAGCCTCCGGGTGGGACAGACAAACCGGGGACCCGAGCACGCTTTCGGCGGCCCGGCACTCGACTTCCCGGTGTGCGACCGGGTTCGTTCCGGTACCGTTCGCTGCCCCTCATCCTGCTCTAGCCGCGGAAACAAACCCGACGACCGTCGGTCTCACGCCCGCGGAGGGAGGTGGCGGAAAGTGGTTTGCAGCCTTTCGCTGTACCTCCGGCGGGCAGCGCCCGACCTCCGAGTGCTCGGTACCGTCCGCTGCGCCTGGTCCTGCCGCACACAACGAGCCATACCCGGTGGAAATCGGCCTCGGACTTCCTCAGATATGGGCCTCCGGGTGGGACAGACCAACCGGGGACCCGAGCACGCTTTCGGCGGCCCGGCACTCGACTTCCCGGTGTGCGACCGGGTTCCTTCCGGTACCGTTCGCTGCCCCTCGTCCTGCTCTAGCCGCGGAAACAAACCCGACGACCGTCGGTCTCACGCCCGCGGAGGGAGGCGGCGGAAAGTGGTTTGCAGCCTTTCGCTGTACCTCCGGCGGGCAGCGCCCGACCTCCGAGTGCTCGGTACCGTCCGCTGCGCCTGGTCCGGCCGCACACAACGAGCCATACCCGGTGGAAATCGGCCTGTGCCTTCCGGAGATATGGGCCTGCGGGTGGGACGGACAAACCGGGGCCCCGAGCGGTGGCACCCTGCTCGCTTTCGGCGGCCCGGCACTCGACTTCCCGGTGTGCGAACGTCATCGTTCCGGTACCCGACGGTGCCCCTTGCCCGACTCTAGCTCCGGTGCTAAAGCGGAGTCGGTCGGTCTCACGGACGCCGAGTTAGCAGGCGGAAAGCGGTGCGCAGCCTTTCGCTGTCACTCCGGCGGGCAGCACCGCACCTCCGAGTGCTCGGTACCGTACGCTGCGCCGCCTCCTGCCGCACGCAACGAGCCATACCCGCAGGAAATCGGCCTCGGCGTTCCGGAGTTATCCGCCTCCGAGTGGGCCTGACCAAGCGGGGTGAACTGGAAATCATTAACCAACGTACTTCCATGTTTTCACCCGCAGAGGGCAGCACTCTCTTCTCCGTTTTAAACTGGGCCGACCCGGCTCCGTTTCGAGACCCGGCACTCGACTTCCCGGTGTGCGACCGGGTTCGTTCCGGTACCGCTCGCTGCCCCTCGTCCTGCTCTAGCCGCGGAACCAAACCCGACGACCGTCGGTCTCACGCCCGCGGAGGGAGGCGGCGGAAAGTGGTTTGCAGCCTTTCGCTGTACCTCCGTCGGGCAGCGCCCGACCTCCGAGTGCTCGGTACCGTCCGCTGCGCCTGGTCCGGCCGCACACAACGAGCCATACCCGGTGGAAATCGGCCTGTGCCTTCCGGAGATATGGGCCTCCGGGTGGGACGGACAAACCGGGGCCCCGAGCTCGCTTTCGGCGGCCCGCTAGTCGACTTCCCGGTGTGCGACCGGGTTCCTTCCAGTACCGTTCGCTGCCCCTCGTCCTGCTCTAGCCGCGGAACCAAACCCGACGACCGTCGGTCTCACGCCCGCGGAGGGAGGCGGCGGAAAGTGGTTTGCAGCCTTTCGCTGTACCTCCGGCGGGCAGCGCCGGACCTCCGAGTGCTCGGTACCGTACGCTGCGCCTGGTCCGGCCGCACGCAACGAGCCATACCCGGAGGAAATCGGCCTGTGCCTTCCGGAGATATGGGCCTCCGGGTGGGACGGACAAACCGGGGCCCCGAGCGGTGGCACCCTGCTCGCTTTCAGCGGCCCGGCACTCGACTTCCCGGTATGCGAACGTGATCGTTCCGGTACCCAACCGTGCCCCTTGCCCCACTCTAGCTCCGGTGCTAAAGCGGAGTCGGTCGGTCTCACGGACGCCGAGTTACCAGGCGGAAAGCGGTGCGCAGCCTTTCGCTGTCACTCCGGCGGGCAGCACCGCATCTCCGAGTGCTCGGTACCGTACGCTGCGCCGCCTCCTGCCGCACGCAACGAGCCATACCCGGAGGAAATCGGCCTCGGCGTTCCGGAGTTATCCGCCTCCGAGTGGGCCTGACCAAGCGGGGTGAACTGGAAATCATTAACCAACGTACTTCCAGGTTTTCACCCGCAGAGGGCAGCACTCTATTCTCCGTTTTAAATTGGGCCGACCCGGCTCCGTTTCGAGACCCGGCACTCGACTTCCCGGTGTGCGAACGTGATCGTTCCAGTACCCAACGGTGCCCCTTGCCCCACTCTAGCTCTGGCGGTAAAGCGGAGTCGGTCGGTCTCACAGACGCCGAGTTACCAGGCGGAAAGTGGTTTGCAGCCTTTCGCTGTACCTCCGGCGGGCAGCGCCCGACCTCCGAGTGCTCGGTACCGTCCGCTGCGCCTGGTCCGGCCGCACACAACGAGCCATACCCGGAGGAAATCGGCCTGTGCCTTCCGGAGATATGGGCCTCCGGGTGGGACGGACAAACCGGGGCCCCGAGCTCGCTTTCGGCGGCCCGGCACTCGACTTCCCGGTGTGCGAACGTCATCCTTCCGGTACCCAACCGTGCCCCTTGCCCCACTCTAGCTCCGGCGGTAAAGCGAAGTCGGTCGGTCTCACGGACGCCGAGTTAGCAGGCGGAAAGCGGTGCGCAGCCTTTCGCTGTCACTCTGGCGGGCAGCATCGCACCTCCGAGTGCTCGGTACCGTACGCTGCGCCTCCTCCTGCCGCACGCAACAAGCCATACCCGGAGGAAATCGGCCTCGGCCTTCCTGAGATATCAGCCTCCGAGTTGGCCCGACGAGTCGGTGGCACCCTGCTCGCTTTCAGCGGCCCGGCACTCGACTTCCCGATGTGCGAACGTCATCCTTCCGGTACCCAACCGTGCCCCTTGCCCCACTC
>NW_027139360.1:117500-122500 GCF_035084215.1 Heptranchias perlo
ATTCGGACCCTCTCGCAAGGGAGCCGAAGCCCGCCAGCCCCGGGAGGCCTCGGGGCCGCCGTTTTCAAGCCCGACCAAAAAACCCGAAAAATGGGGAAAAATGGGAAAAATTCCCACTCCCAAAAGGCTTAAAAGTCGGTTGGGCGGCAGCCCGGGTCGGTCTCTGCAGACCTGGAGGCGCTAGACACAAGTCTGGTAAACAGGCTAAGTCTCGACATGCCACCTCTTACTATCCTGCAGGTACCCCGCCAATCCCCCCGGAACCGGCTGGCAATTGGCGAATCAGCGGGACGAATTTGAATTCGTGACCGACTCTCTGACACCGAATCGCCGCAAACGCGTTTCGATTTTTCGGCTTCGGTACCTCCCATCAGACTTTGACTGGCCATATCTCCGGACTCACGTGTCGCAGCCGGGACCTTCAGGTACCGTTCGACGCGTCTACCCCTGCCCCGTCGAATGGCGCCCCTCGCGGTGTGGTCCGATTTCCGCATTTTGGTCAGATTTGCCTTCAAAATTTTCAGATTGAGTTGACGAATGCCCCCTACGGGGTAACCTCTTGCCCTTTCGGACCTGGTCCCTGTGACTTAATTTCCGCCTTTTGCTCAATCGTTTCCCCATTTATAATTAATTTTAAAAATCGGGTTACTCAGTTCTGGTTTACCAGTTCCCTCTTCGGACTTAGTTTTTGGTTAATCATTTCCGGTTCACCAGTTCCCGTTTTGGACTTAGTCTCTGCGGGCCGTTTCTCCTCTTTTGGTTCATCAGTTCCCCTCTTTTAATAATTTTTTGGCTGCTTTCGTTTGATCATTTCCCTGCCTTCTGGGTAACTTTTCCCCCTTAGGACTTCATCGCCGCACATTGTTTTCGACTTCTGGTTGATCATTTCACCCCTTTTAATCATTTTTGCAACTTTTGGTTAACCATTTCCCCCAGCTTCTGGTTAACCATTTCCCCTTTGGGACTTAGTCTCTGAGCATTCTTTTGGGATTCTGGTTAATCATTTGCCACTTTTTTAAAAATGTTGCCACTTTTGTTTAATGCTTTCTGGTCAACCTTTCCCTCTTTCAGACTTCACCGCGGCACATTGCTTCAGCCTCCTGGTTAATCATTTCACCCCTTTTAATCATTTTTGCAACTTTTGGTTAACCATTTCCCCCAGCTTCTGGTTAACCATTTCCCCTTTGGGACTTAGTCTCTGAGCATTCTTTTGGGATTCTGGTTAATCATTTGCCACTTTTTAAAAAATGTTGCCGCTTTTGTTTAATCGTTTCCCTGCTTTCTGGTCAACCTTTCCCCCTTTAGGACTTCACCGCCGCACATTGCTTTAGCCTCCTGGTTAATCATTTCACCTTTGGGACTTAGTCTCTGAGCATTCTTTTGGGATTCTGGTTAATCATTTGCCACTTTTTAAAAAATGTTGCCGCTTTTGTTTAATCGTTTCCCTGCTATGTGGTCAACCTTTTCCCCTTTCAGACTTCATCGCCGCGCATTGTTGTCGACTTCTGGTTAATCATTTTTCCCCTTTAAATCTTTTTTTGCCACTTTTGGTTCACCTTTTCACCCAGCTTCTGGTTTACCATTTGCCCCATTTTACTGAATTTTTCCGCTTTGGTTTAATCATTTCCCTGCTTTCTTGTCAACCTTTTCCCCTTTTGGACTTTGCCGCCGCACTTTGCTTTCGCCTTCTGGTTAAACATTTCTCCCCTTTTAATCCTTTTTCCCACTTTTGGTTCACCATTTCCCCCAGCTTCTGGTTAACCATTTCCCCTTTGGGACTTAAGTCTCTGAGCATTCTTTTGGGATTCTGGTTAACCATTTGCCACTTTTTAAAAAATGTTGCCGCTTTTGTTTAATCGTTTCCCTGCTTTCTGGTCAACCTTTTCCCCTTTAGGACTTCGCCGCCGCACTTTGCTTTCGCCTTCTGGTTAATCATTTCACAACATTTTAATCCTTTTTCCCACTTTTGGTTAAACAGTTCACCCAGCTTCTGGTTAACCATTTGCCCCTTTGGGACTTAAGTCTCTGAGCATTATTTTGGGATTCTGGTTCACCATTTGTCCCTTTTTTTTAAAATGTTGCTGCTTTTGTTTAATGCTTTCCCTGCTTTGCGGTCCACCTTTCCCTCTTTCCGACTTCATCGCCGCACCTTGTTTACGACATCTGGTTAAACATTTCTCCCCTTTTAATCCTTTTTCCCACTTTGGGTTAAGCAGTTCACCCTGCTTCTGGTTAACCATTTGCCCCTTTTTTACTGAATTTTTCCGCTTTGGTTTAATCATTTCCCTGCTTTCTTGTCAAACTTTTCCCCTTTAGGACTTCGCCGCCGCACTTTGCTTTCGCCTTCTGGTTAATCATTTCACAACATTTTAATCCTTTTTCCCACTTTTGGTTAAACAGTTCACCCAGCTTCTGGTTAACCATTTGCCCCTTTGGGACTTAAGTCTCTGAGCATTCTTTTGGGATTCTGGTTCACCATTTGTCCCTTTTTAAAAGATATTGCTGCTTCTGTTTAATCCTTTCCCTGCTTTGCGGTCAACCTTTTCCTCTTTCAGACTTCATCGCCGCGCATTGTTTTCGACATCTGGTTCAACATTTCTCCCCTTTTAATCCTCTTTCCCACTTTTGGTTAAGCAGTTCACCCAACTTCTGGTTCACCACTTGCCCCTTTTTACTGAATTTTTCTGCTTTTGTTTAATCATTTCCCTGCTTTCCGGTCAACCTTTCCCTCTTTCAGACTTAATCGCCGCACATTGTTGTCGACTTCTGGTTGATCAGTTCACCCCTTTTTTATCCTTTTTCCCACTTTGGGTTAAGCAGTTCACCCAGCTACTGGTTAACCATTTCCCCTTTGGCACTTAAGTCTCTGAGCATTCTTTTGGGATTCTGGTAAACCATTTGTCCCTTTTTAAAAAATGCTGCTGCTTTTGTTTAATGCTTGCCCAGCTTTGCGGTCGATCATTTCACCCCTTTTAATCCTTTTTCCCACTTTGGGTTAAACAGTTCACCCAACTTCTGGTTCACCATTTCCCATTTCGGAACTTTTATTCCCACCATTACTTTGGGCTTCTGGTTCATCATTTCACGCTGTTTTACAAATCTTTGCCGCTTCACTTTTAATCCACAAACCGGGGCTCGCTTTCGGGTGTTGGGGGGGGGGGTGGGGGGTAGCGGGTTTGGGCCGGGCACTCCACATCCCGGTGTGCGACCGGGTTCGTTCTGGTACCGCTCGGTGCCCCTCGTCCTGCTCTTGCCGCGGAAGCAAACCAGACGACCGTCGGTCTCACGCCCGAGGGGAGAGGAGGCGGAAAGCGGTTTGCAGCCTTTCGCTGTACCTCCGGCGGGCAGCGCCGCACCTCCGAGTGCTCGGTACCGTTCGCTGCGCCTCGTCCGGCCGCACGCAGCGAGCCAAACCCGGAGGAAATCGGCCTGTGCCTTCTCGAGATATGGGCCTCCGGGTGGGACGGACAAACCGGGGCCCCGAGCTCGCTTTCGGCGGCCCGGCACTCGACTTCCCGGTGTCCGAACGTGATCCTTCCGGTACCCTTCGGTGCCCCTTGCCCGACTCTAGCTCCCGTGCTGAAGCGGAGTCGGTCGGCCTGACGGCCGCCGAGTTAGCCAGCGGAAAGCGGTGCGCAGCCTTTCGCTTGCAGCTCCGGCGGGCAGCGCCGCACCTCCGGCTGCTCAGTGCCGTCCGCTGCTCCCCTTCCGGCTGCACGCAGCGAACCATACCCGGAGGAAATCGGCCTCGGCCTTCCGGAGATATGGGCCTGCGAGTGGGACCAATAAATCGGTGCACATTTCCGGCTCGGTTTCCGGCCTCGGCACTATCAGTTCACGCCGTCCGACCGACGTCGTTCTGGCACGGTTCCGTTGCTCCTTGATCCGGTCCAGCCACGGTAATCAGCCGAAGATGGTGGGGGGTAGGGGGGGACACATTGCCCGCCGAGTTAGCCGGAGGAGATCGGCCTCGGACTTCCTCAGATATCAGCCTCCGGGTGGGACAGACAAACCGGGGACCCGAGCACGCTTTCGGCGGCCCGCTGGTCGACTTCCCGGTGTGCGACCGGGTTCGTTCCGGTACCGTTCGCTGCCCCTCGTCCTGCTCTAGCCGCGGAAACAAACCCGACGACCGTCGGTCTCACGCCCGCGGAGGGAGGTGGCGGAAAGTGGTTTGCAGCCTTTCGCTGTACCTCCGGCGGGCAGCGCCGGACCTCCGAGTGCTCGGTACTGTCCGCTGCGCCTGGTCCGGCCGCACACAACGAGCCATACCCGGTGGAAATCGGCCTGTGCCTTCCGGAGATATGGGCCTCCGGGTGGGACGGACAAACCGGGGCCCCGAGCTCGGTTTCGGCGGCCCGCTAGTCGACTTCCCGGTGTGCGACCGGGTTCCTTCTGGTACCGTTCGCTGCCCCTCGTCCTGCTCTAGCCGCGGAACCAAACCCGACGACCGTCGGTCTCACGCCCGCGGAGGGAGGCGGCGGAAAGTGGTTTGCAGCCTTTCGCTGTACCTCCGGCGGGCAGCGCCCGACCTCCGAGTGCTCGGTACCGTCCGCTGCGCCTGGTCCGGCCGCACACAACGAGCCATACCCGGAGGAAATCGGCATGTGCCTTCCGGAGATATGGGCCCCCGGGTGGGATGGACAAACCGGGGCCCCGAGCGGTGGCACCCTGCTCGCTTTCAGCGGCCCGGCACTCGACTTCCCGGTATGCGAACGTGATCGTTCCGGTACCCGACGGTGCCCCTTGCCCCACTCTAGCTCCGGTGCTAAAGCGGAGTCGGTCGGTCTCACCGACGCCGAGTTACCAGGCGGAAAGCGGTGCGCAGCCTTTCGCTGTCACTCCGGCGGGCAGCAGCGCATCTCCGAGTGCTCGGTACCGTACGCTGCGCCGCCTCCTGCCGCACGCAACGAGCCATACCCGGAGGAAATCGGCCTCGGCGTTCCGGAGTTATCCGCCTCCGAGTGGGCCTAACCAAGCGGGGTGAACTGTTAATCATT
>NW_027139360.1:140000-147500 GCF_035084215.1 Heptranchias perlo
CGGCAGCCCGGGTCGGTCTCTGCAGACCTGGAGGCGCTAGACACAAGTCTGGTAAACAGGCTAAGTCTCGACATGCCACCTCTTACTATCCTGCAGGTACCCCGCCAATCCCCCCGGAACCGGCTGGCAATTGGCGAATCAGCGGGACGAATTTGAATTCGTGACCGACTCTCTGACACCGAATCGCCGCAAACGCGTTTCGATTTTTCGGCTTCGGTACCTCCCATCAGACTTTGACTGGCCATATCTCCGGACTCACGTGTCGCAGCCGGGACCTTCAGGTACCGTTCGACGCGTCTAACCCTGCCCCGTCGAATGGCGCCCGTCGCGGTGTGGTCCGATTTCCGCATTTTGGTCAGATTTGCCTCCAAAATTTTCAGATTGAGTTGACGAATGCCCCCTACGGGGTAACCTCTTGCCCTTTCGGACCTGGTCCCTGTGACTTAATTTCCGCCTTTTGCTCAATCGTTTCCCCATTTATAATTAATTTTAAAAATCGGGTTACTCAGTTCTGGTTTACCAGTTCCCTCTTCGGACTTAGTTTTTGGTTAATCATTTCCGGTTCACCAGTTCCCGTTTTGGACTTAGTCTCTGCGGGCCGTTTCTCACCTTTTGGTTCATCAGTTCCCCTCTTTTAATAATTTTTTGGCTGCTTTCGTTTGATCATTTCCCTGCCTTCTGGGTAACTTTTCCCACTTAGGACTTCATCGCCGCACATTATTTTCGACTTCTGGTTGATCATTTCACCCCTTTTAATCATTTTTGCAACTTTTGGTTAACCATTTCACCCAGCTTCTGGTTAACCATTTCCCCTTTGGGACTTAGTCTCTGAGCATTCTTTTGGGATTCTGGTTAATCATTTGCCAATTTTTAAAAAATGTTGCCGCTTTTGTTTAATGCTTTCTGGTCAACCTTTCCCTCTTTCAGACTTCACCGCGGCACATTGCTTTAGCCTCCTGGTTAATCATTTCACCCCTTTTAATCATTTTTGCAACTTTTGGTTAACCATTTCCCCCAGCTTCTGGTTAACCATTTCCCCTTTGGGACTTAGTCTCTGAGCATTCTTTTGGGATTCTGGTTAATCATTTGCCACTTTTTTAAAAATGTTGCCACTTTTGTTTAATGCTTTCTGGTCAACCTTTCCCTCTTTCAGACTTCACCGCGGCACATTGCTTTAGCCTCCTGGTTAATCATTTCACCCCTTTTAATCATTTTTGCAACTTTTGGTTAACCATTTCCCCCAGCTTCTGGTTAACCATTTCCCCTTTGGGACTTAGTCTCTGAGCATTCTTTTGTGATTTTGGTTAACCATTTGCCCCTTTTTTAAAAATGATGCTGCTTTTGTTTAATGCTTTCCCTGCTTTCTGGTCAACCTTTTCCCCTTTAGGACTTCACCGCGGCACATTGCTTTAGCCTCCTGGTTAATCATTTCACCCCTTTTAATCAATTTTGCAACTTTTGGTTAACCATTTCACCCAGCTTCTGGTTAACCATTTCCCCTTTGGGACTTAGTCTCTGAGCATTCTTTTGGGATTCTGGTTAACCATTTGCCACTTTTTTTAAAATGTTGCCGCTTTTGTTTAATGCTTTCCCTGCTTTCTGGTCAACCTTTTCCCCTTTAGGACTTCACCGCGGCACATTGCTTCAGCCTCCTGGTTAATCATTTCACCCCTTTTAATCATTTTTGCAACTTTTGGTTAACCATTTCCCCCAGCTTCTGGTTAACCATTTCCCCTTTGGGACTTGGTCTCTGAGCATTCTTTTGGGATTCTGGTTAACCATTTGCCACTTTTTAAAAAATGTTGCCGCTTTTGTTTAATGCTTTCCCTGCTTTCTGGTCAACCTTTTCCCCTTTAGGACTTCACCGCGGCACATTGCTTTAGCCTCCTGGTTAATCATTTCACCCCTTTTAATCATTTTTGCAACTTTTGGTTAACCATTTCCCCCAGCTTCTGGTTAACCATTTCCCCTTTGGGACTTAGTCTCTGAGCATTCTTTTGGGATTCTGGTTAACCATTTGCCAATTATTTTAAAATGTTGCCACTTTTGTTTAATGCTTTCTGGTCAACCTTTCCCTCTTTCAGACTTCACCGCGGCACATTGCTTTAGCCTCCTGGTTAATCATTTCACCCCTTTTAATCATTTTTGCAACTTTTGGTTAACCATTTCCCCCAGCTTCTGGTTAACCATTTCCCCTTTGGGACTTGGTCTCTGAGCATTCTTTTGGGATTCTGGTTAACCATTTGCCACTTTTTAAAAAATGTTGCCGCTTTTGTTTAATGCTTTCCCTGCTTTCTGGTCAACCTTTTCCCCTTTAGGACTTCACCGCGGCACATTGCTTTAGCCTCCTGGTTAATCATTTCACCCCTTTTAATCATTTTTGCAACTTTTGGTTAACCATTTCCCCCAGCTTCTGGTTAACCATTTCCCCTTTGGGACTTAGTCTCTGAGCATTCTTTTGGGATTCTGGTTAATCATTTGCCACTTTTTTAAAAATGTTGCCGCTTTTGTTTAATGCTTTCCCTGCTTTCTGGTCAACCTTTTCCCCTTTAGGACTTCACCGCGGCACATTGCTTCAGCCTCCTGGTTAATCATTTCACCCCTTTTAATCATTTTTGCAACTTTTGGTTAACCATTTCCCCCAGCTTCTGGTTAACCATTTCCCCTTTGGGACTTAGTCTCTGAGCATTCTTTTGGGATTCTGGTTAATCATTTGCCACTTTTTTAAAAATGTTGCCGCTTTTGTTTAATGCTTTCCCTGCTTTCTGGTCAACCTTTTCCCCTTTAGGACTTCACCGCGGCACATTGCTTCAGCCTCCTGGTTAATCATTTCACCCCTTTTAATCATTTTTGCAACTTTTGGTTAACCATTTCCCCCAGCTTCTGGTTAACCATTTCCCCTTTGGGACTTAGTCTCTGAGCATTCTTTTGGGATTCTGGTTAATCATTTGCCACTTTTTAAAAAATTTTGCCGCTTTTGTTTAATCGTTTCCCTGCTATGTGGTCAACCTTTCCCCTTTCAGACTTCATCGCCGCGCATTGTTGTCGACTTCTGGTTAATCATTTTTCCCCTTTAAATCTTTTTTTGCCACTTTTGGTTAACCATTTCACCCAGCTTCTGGTTAACCATTTGCCCCATTTCACTGAATTTTTCCGCTTTGGTTTAATCATTTCCCTGCTTTCTTGTCAACCTTTTCCCCTTTTGGACTTCGCCGCCGCACTTTGCTTTTGCCTTCTGGTTAAACATTTCTCCCCTTTTAATCCTTTTTCCCACTTTTGGTTCACCAGTTCACCCAGCTTCTGGTTCACCATTTCCCCTTTGGGACTTAAGTCTCTGAGCATTCTTTTGGGATTCTGGTTAACCATTTGCCACTTTTTAAAAAATGTTGCCGCTTTTGTTTAATGCTTTCCCTGCTTTCTGGTCAACCTTTTCCCCTTTAGGACTTCACCGCGGCACATTGCTTTAGCCTCCTGGTTAATCATTTCACCCCTTTTAATCCTTTTTCCCACTTTGGGTTGGACAGTTCACCCAGCTACTGGTTAACCATTTCCCCTTTGGGACTTAAGTCTCTGAGCATTCTTTTGTGATTCTGGTTCACCATTTGTCCCTTTTTAAAAGATATTGCTGCTTTTGATTAAACCTTTCCCTGCTTTGCGGTCGACCTATTCCTCTTTCAGACTTCATCGCCGCACCTTGTTTTCGACATCTGGTTCAACATTTCTCCCCTTTTAATCCTTTTTCCCACTTTTGGTTAAGCAGTTCACCCAGCTTCTGGTTCACCATTTGCCCCTTTTTACTGAATTTTTCTGCTTTTGTTTAATCATTTCCCTGCTTTGCGGTCGACCTATTCCTCTTTCAGACTTCATCGCCGCGCATTGTTTTCGACATCTGGTTAAACATTTCTCCCCTTTTAATCCTTTTTCCCACTTTTGGTTAAGCAGTTCACCCAACTTCTGGTTAACCATTTGCCCCTTCTTACTGAATTTTTCTGCTTTTGTTTAATCATTTCCCTGCTTTATGGTCAACCTTTTCCCCTTTAGGACTTCGCCGCCGCACTTTGCTTTCGCCTTCTGGTTAATCATTTCACAACATTTTAATCCTTTTTCCCACTTTTGGTTAAACAGTTCACCCAGCTTCTGGTTAACCATTTGCCCCTTTGGGACTTAAGTCTCTGAGCATTCTTTTGGGATTCTGGTTCACCATTTGTCCCTTTTTAAAAGATATTGCTGCTTCTGTTTAATCCTTTCCCTGCTTTGCGGTCAACCTTTTCCTCTTTCAGACTTCATCGCCGCGCATTGTTTTCGACATCTGGTTCAACATTTCTCCCCTTTTAATCCTCTTTCCCACTTTTGGTTAAGCAGTTCACCCAACTTCTGGTTAACCATTTGCCCCTTTTTACTGAATTTTTCTGCTTTGGTTTAATCATTTCCCTGCTTTATGGTCAACCTTTTCCCCTTTAGGACTTTGACGCGGCACATTGCTTTCGCCTTCTGGTTAATCATTTCACCCCTTTTAATCCTTTTTCCCACTTTTGGTTAAACAGTTCACCCAGCTACTGGTTAACCATTTCCCCTTTGGCACTTAAGTCTCTGAGCATTCTTTTGGGATTCTGGTAAACCATTTGTCCCTTTTTAAAAAATGCTGCTGCTTTTGTTTAATGCTTGCCCTGCTTTGCGGTCGATCATTTCACCCCTTTTAATCCATTTTTGCCACTTTGGGTTAAACAGTTCACACAACTTCTGGTTCACCATTTCACATTTCGGAACTTTTATTCCCACCATTACTTTGGGCTTCTGGTTCATCATTTCACGCTGTTTTACAAATCTTTGCCGCTTCACTTTTAATCCACAAACCGGGGCTCGCTTTCGGGTGTTGGGGGGGTGGGGGGTAGCGGGTTTGGGCCGGGCACTCGACATCCCGGTGTGCGACCGGGTTCGTTCTGGTACCGCTCGGTGCCCCTCGTCCTGCTCTTGCCGCGGAAGCAAACCAGACGACCGTCGGTCTCACGCCCGAGGGGAGAGGAGGCGGAAAGCGGTTTGCAGCCTTTCGCTGTACCTCCGCCGGGCAGCGCCGCACCTCCGAGTGCTCGGTACCGTTCGCTGCGCCTCGTCCGGCCGCACGCAGCGAGCCCAACCCGGAGGAAATCGGCCTGTGCCTTCTCGAGATATGGGCCTCCGGGTGGGACGGACAAACCGGGGCCCCGAGCTCGCTTTCGGCGGCCCGGCACTCGACTTCCCGGTGTCCGAACGTGATCCTTCCGGTACCCTTCGGTGCCCCTTGCCCGACTCTAGCTCCCGTGCTGAAGCGGAGTCGGTCGGCCTGACGGCCGCCGAGTTAGCCAGCGGAAAGCGGTGCGCAGCCTTTCGCTTGCAGCTCCGGCGGGCAGCGCCGCACCTCCGGCTGCTCAGTGCCGTCCGCTGCTCCCCTTCCGGCTGCACGCAGCGAACCATACCCGGAGGAAATCGGCCTCGGCCTTCCGGAGATATGGGCCTGCGAGTGGGACCAATAAATCGGTGCACATTTCCGGCTCGGTTTCCGGCCTCGGCACTATCAGTTCACGCCGTCCGACCGACATCGTTCTGGCACGGTTCTGTTGCTCCTTGATCCGGTCCAGCCACGGTAATCAGCCGAAGATGGTGGGGGGTAGGGGGGGGGGACACATTGCCCGCCGAGTTAGCCGGAGGAAATCGGCCTCGGACTTCCTCAGATATCAGCCTCCGGGTGGGACAGACAAACCGGGGACCCGAGCACGCTTTCGGCGGCCCGGCACTCGACTTCCCGGTGTGCGACAGGGTTCGTTCCGGTACCGTTCGCTGCCCCTCGTCCTGCTCTAGCCGCGGAAACAAACCCGACGACCGTCGGGCTCACGCCCGCGGAGGGAGGCGGCGGAAAGTGGTTTGCAGCCTTTCGCTGTACCTCCGGCGCGCAGCGCCCGACCTCCGAGTGCTCGGTACCGTCCGCTGCGCCTGGTCCGGCCGCACACGACGAGCCATACCCGGTGGAAATCGGCCTGTGCCGTCCGGAGATATGGGCCTGCGGGTGGGACGGACAAACCGGGGCCCCGAGCGGTGGCACCCTGCTCGCTTTCGGCGGCCCGGCACTCGACTTCCCGGTGTGCGAACGTCATCGTTCCGGTACCCGACGGTGCCCCTTGCCCGACTCTAGCTCCGGTGCTAAAGCGGAGTCGGTCGGTCTCACGGACGCCGAGTTACCAGGCGGAAAGCGGTGCGCAGCCTTTCGCTGGCACTCCGGCGGGCAGCACCGCACCTCCGAGTGCTCGGTACCGTACGCTGCGCCGCCTCCTGCCGCACGCAACGAGCCATACCCGCAGGAAATCGGCCTCGGCGTTCCGGAGTTATCCGCCTCCGAGTGGGCCTGACCAAGCGGGGTGAACTGGAAATCATTAACCAACGTACTTCCAGGTTTTCACCCGCAGAGGGCAGCACTCTCTTCTCCGTTTTAAACTGGGCCGACCCGGCTCCGTTTCGAGACCCGGCACTCGACTTCCCGGTGTGCGACCGGGTTCGTTCCGGTACCGTTCGCTGCCCCTCGTCCTGCTCGAGCCGCGGAACCAAACCCGATGACCGTCGGTCTCACGCCCGCGGAGGGAGGCGGCGGAAAGTGGTTTGCAGCCTTTCGCTGTACCTCCGGCGGGCAGCGCCGGACCTCCGAGTGCTCGGTACCGTCCGCTGCGCCTGGTCCGGCCGCACACAACGAGCCATACCCGGAGGAAATCGGCCTGTGCCTTCCGGAGATATGGGCCTCCGGGTGGGACGGACAAACCGGGGCCCCGAGCTCGCTTTCAGCGGCCCGGCACTCGACTTCCCGGTGTGCGAACGTCATCCTTCCGGTACTCAACCGTGCCCCTTGCCCCACTCTAGCTCCGGCGGTAAAGCGAAGTCGGTCGGTCTCACGGACGCCGAGTTAGCAGGCGGAAAGCGGTGCGCAGCCTTTCGCTGTCACTCCGGCGGGCTGCACCGCATCTCCGAGTGCTCGGTACCGTACGCTGCGCCGCCTCCTGCCGCACGCAACGAGCCATACCCGGAGGAAATCGGCCTCGGCGTTCCGGAGTTATCCGCCTCCGAGTGGGCCTGACCAAGCGGGGTGAACTGGAAATCATTAACCAACGTACTTCCAGGTTTTCACCCGCAGAGGGCAGCACTCTATTCTCCGTTTTAAATTGGGCCGACCCGGCTCCGTTTCGAGACCCGGCACTCGACTTCCCGGTGTGCGAACGTGATCGTTCCAGTACCCAAACGTGCCCCTTGCCCCACTCTAGCTCCGGCGATAAAGCGGAGTCGGTCGGTCTCACGGACGCCGAGTTACCAGGCGGAAAGCGGTGCGCAGCCTTTCGCTGTCACTCCGGCGGGCAGCACCGCACCTCCGAGTGCTCGGTACCGTACGCTGCGCCTCCTCCTACTCCACGCAACGAGCCACACCCGGAGGAAATCGGCCTCGGCCTTCCTGAGATATAAGCCTCCAAACGGGCGTCACAAATC
>NW_027139360.1:162500-170000 GCF_035084215.1 Heptranchias perlo
CTGTCCGTCTACCACTTGGGACAGAGAGAGGAACCTGACGAGCCTGAACACCAGCCTTGGCTGGACCGCTCGGGCCCTCCCATGTCGGACGCGAGTCGCCAAATCGATCGGAAGAGAGTACCGATTCCTCTCAAAAAGTCTGCGTGCCCGTTATTATAAAAGCAGCCCACCGGCCGCGGTGCCTTGCCCACAAACACACTTGGTGTCTGGGGTGATTCAGAGCCGCCGCGGCTCGAAAGTGTCAACCTGTTTTAAAAGTCATCGCTATGCCGGCACAGGTGACTTTCAAGTTAAAGAGTTCTCTTTATTGGCTTTCAAAAAAATCTGCAAAGTGTCACAGAGATTTTGAGAAACTCTTTTTTTTCTTTATATTATTATAATATAATATAATGTGTATATGTTTTCGAAAAGCATCCACCAGCAATCCATGGTGAGCCTCTCTCTGCTGGCAAGCTCCTCCTGCCTGAGCCCGACGCTGTCGAGGCTCAACACGATTTCAGACTGACAAAGAGTTCGAAAATTGCCGCCTGATGTAGCTTTAAATGCTGACAGGTGACTTCCGAGTGCTCTTGTAAAGGTCTCCGCTTTGAAATTGAGAGCCTTTTGCCAAGTGTCACTTTTTCAGGCACTCTTAAAGTGCACCTGGGCTGTCAGAGAAAGCTCTGAAAATCGTGTTCTCGAAAATCTCCGGGTACCCGACCAATCCCTAGGTGCCCGAATGACAAGTGTCAATTCGGCAGGACGGCCTCCCACCTCCGGCCGCAGATGCGTCACTAAATCCCCGCAACGGGGGCTTTCTCATTTCGGCATAGGGGCTTCCGCGGCCAACTCATTAACCTGTGCTCGGACTTTTTGTGCCACAAGTGCAAGGGACCGTTTGCCGGCAGCTACTCGCACCCCCCCGCCCAGGGGGGGAATCCTCTGACCGGAGATCCGAAACGCCGGCCGAATCCATCCCCGTCGGACTTCCGAAGGGGTTCCCTCGACCGACTGACTTCCGAACTCCTTTCTGGGCTTAAACGGGTGGAATTCGGACCCTCTCGCAAGGGAGCCGAAGCCCGCCAGCCCCGGGAGGCCTCGGGGCCGCCGTTTTCAAGCCCGACCAAAAAACCCGAAAAATGGGGAAAAATGGGAAAAATTCCCACTCCCAAAAGGCTTAAAAGTCGGTTGGGCGGCAGCCCGGGTCGGTCTCTGCAGACCTGGAGGCGCTAGACACAAGTCTGGTAAACAGGCTAAGTCTCGACATGCCACCTCTTACTATCCTGCAGGTACCCCGCCAATCCCCCCGGAACCGGCTGGCAATTGGCGAATCAGCGGGACGAATTTGAATTCGTGACCGACTCTCTGACACCGAATCGCCGCAAACGCGTTTCGATTTTTCGGCTTCGGTACCTCCCATCAGACTTTGACTGGCCATATCTCCGGACTCACGTGTCGCAGCCGGGACCTTCAGGTACCGTTCGACGCGTCTAACCCTGCCCCGTCGAATGGCGCCCGTCGCGGTGTGGTCCGATTTCCGCATTTTGGTCAGATTTGCCTCCAAAATTTTCAGATTGAGTTGACGAATGCCCCCTACGGGGTAACCTCTTGCCCTTTCGGACCTGGTCCCTGTGACTTAATTTCCGCCTTTTGCTCAATCGTTTCCCCATTTATAATTAATTTTAAAAATCGGGTTACTCAGTTCTGGTTTACCAGTTCCCTCTTCGGACTTAGTTTTTGGTTAATCATTTCCGGTTCACCAGTTCCCGTTTTGGACTTAGTCTCTGCGGGCCGTTTCTCACCTTTTGGTTCATCAGTTCCCCTCTTTTAATAATTTTTTGGCTGCTTTCGTTTGATCATTTCCCTGCCTTCTGGGTAACTTTTCCCACTTAGGACTTCATCGCCGCACATTATTTTCGACTTCTGGTTGATCATTTCACCCCTTTTAATCATTTTTGCAACTTTTGGTTAACCATTTCACCCAGCTTCTGGTTAACCATTTCCCCTTTGGGACTTAGTCTCTGAGCATTCTTTTGGGATTCTGGTTAATCATTTGCCAATTTTTAAAAAATGTTGCCGCTTTTGTTTAATGCTTTCTGGTCAACCTTTCCCTCTTTCAGACTTCACCGCGGCACATTGCTTTAGCCTCCTGGTTAATCATTTCACCCCTTTTAATCATTTTTGCAACTTTTGGTTAACCATTTCCCCCAGCTTCTGGTTAACCATTTCCCCTTTGGGACTTAGTCTCTGAGCATTCTTTTGGGATTCTGGTTAATCATTTGCCAATTTTTTTAAAATGTTGCCACTTTTGTTTAATGCTTTCTGGTCAACCTTTCCCTCTTTCAGACTTCACCGCGGCACATTGCTTTAGCCTCCTGGTTAATCATTTCACCCCTTTTAATCATTTTTGCAACTTTTGGTTAACCATTTCCCCCAGCTTCTGGTTAACCATTTCCCCTTTGGGACTTAGTCTCTGAGCATTCTTTTGGGATTCTGGTTAATCATTTGCCACTTTTTTAAAAATGTTGCCACTTTTGTTTAATGCTTTCTGGTCAACCTTTCCCTCTTTCAGACTTCACCGCGGCACATTGCTTTAGCCTCCTGGTTAATCATTTCACCCCTTTTAATCATTTTTGCAACTTTTGGTTAACCATTTCCCCCAGCTTCTGGTTAACCATTTCCCCTTTGGGACTTAGTCTCTGAGCATTCTTTTGTGATTTTGGTTAACCATTTGCCCCTTTTTTAAAAATGATGCTGCTTTTGTTTAATGCTTTCCCTGCTTTCTGGTCAACCTTTTCCCCTTTAGGACTTCACCGCGGCACATTGCTTTAGCCTCCTGGTTAATCATTTCACCCCTTTTAATCAATTTTGCAACTTTTGGTTAACCATTTCACCCAGCTTCTGGTTAACCATTTCCCCTTTGGGACTTAGTCTCTGAGCATTCTTTTGGGATTCTGGTTAACCATTTGCCACTTTTTTTAAAATGTTGCCGCTTTTGTTTAATGCTTTCCCTGCTTTCTGGTCAACCTTTTCCCCTTTAGGACTTCACCGCGGCACATTGCTTCAGCCTCCTGGTTAATCATTTCACCCCTTTTAATCATTTTTGCAACTTTTGGTTAACCATTTCCCCCAGCTTCTGGTTAACCATTTCCCCTTTGGGACTTGGTCTCTGAGCATTCTTTTGGGATTCTGGTTAACCATTTGCCACTTTTTAAAAAATGTTGCCGCTTTTGTTTAATGCTTTCCCTGCTTTCTGGTCAACCTTTTCCCCTTTAGGACTTCACCGCGGCACATTGCTTTAGCCTCCTGGTTAATCATTTCACCCCTTTTAATCATTTTTGCAACTTTTGGTTAACCATTTCCCCCAGCTTCTGGTTAACCATTTCCCCTTTGGGACTTAGTCTCTGAGCATTCTTTTGGGATTCTGGTTAACCATTTGCCAATTATTTTAAAATGTTGCCACTTTTGTTTAATGCTTTCTGGTCAACCTTTCCCTCTTTCAGACTTCACCGCGGCACATTGCTTTAGCCTCCTGGTTAATCATTTCACCCCTTTTAATCATTTTTGCAACTTTTGGTTAACCATTTCCCCCAGCTTCTGGTTAACCATTTCCCCTTTGGGACTTGGTCTCTGAGCATTCTTTTGGGATTCTGGTTAACCATTTGCCACTTTTTTAAAAATGTTGCCGCTTTTGTTTAATGCTTTCCCTGCTTTCTGGTCAACCTTTTCCCCTTTAGGACTTCACCGCGGCACATTGCTTTAGCCTCCTGGTTAATCATTTCACCCCTTTTAATCATTTTTGCAACTTTTGGTTAACCATTTCCCCCAGCTTCTGGTTAACCATTTCCCCTTTGGGACTTAGTCTCTGAGCATTCTTTTGGGATTCTGGTTAATCATTTGCCACTTTTTTAAAAATGTTGCCGCTTTTGTTTAATGCTTTCCCTGCTTTCTGGTCAACCTTTTCCCCTTTAGGACTTCACCGCGGCACATTGCTTCAGCCTCCTGGTTAATCATTTCACCCCTTTTAATCATTTTTGCAACTTTTGGTTAACCATTTCCCCCAGCTTCTGGTTAACCATTTCCCCTTTGGGACTTAGTCTCTGAGCATTCTTTTGGGATTCTGGTTAATCATTTGCCACTTTTTTAAAAATGTTGCCGCTTTTGTTTAATGCTTTCCCTGCTTTCTGGTCAACCTTTTCCCCTTTAGGACTTCACCGCGGCACATTGCTTCAGCCTCCTGGTTAATCATTTCACCCCTTTTAATCATTTTTGCAACTTTTGGTTAACCATTTCCCCCAGCTTCTGGTTAACCATTTCCCCTTTGGGACTTAGTCTCTGAGCATTCTTTTGGGATTCTGGTTAATCATTTGCCACTTTTTAAAAAATTTTGCCGCTTTTGTTTAATCGTTTCCCTGCTATGTGGTCAACCTTTCCCCTTTCAGACTTCATCGCCGCGCATTGTTGTCGACTTCTGGTTAATCATTTTTCCCCTTTAAATCTTTTTTTGCCACTTTTGGTTAACCATTTCACCCAGCTTCTGGTTAACCATTTGCCCCATTTCACTGAATTTTTCCGCTTTGGTTTAATCATTTCCCTGCTTTCTTGTCAACCTTTTCCCCTTTTGGACTTCGCCGCCGCACTTTGCTTTTGCCTTCTGGTTAAACATTTCTCCCCTTTTAATCCTTTTTCCCACTTTTGGTTCACCAGTTCACCCAGCTTCTGGTTCACCATTTCCCCTTTGGGACTTAAGTCTCTGAGCATTCTTTTGGGATTCTGGTTAACCATTTGCCACTTTTTAAAAAATGTTGCCGCTTTTGTTTAATGCTTTCCCTGCTTTCTGGTCAACCTTTTCCCCTTTAGGACTTCACCGCGGCACATTGCTTTAGCCTCCTGGTTAATCATTTCACCCCTTTTAATCCTTTTTCCCACTTTGGGTTGGACAGTTCACCCAGCTACTGGTTAACCATTTCCCCTTTGGGACTTAAGTCTCTGAGCATTCTTTTGTGATTCTGGTTCACCATTTGTCCCTTTTTAAAAGATATTGCTGCTTTTGATTAAACCTTTCCCTGCTTTGCGGTCGACCTATTCCTCTTTCAGACTTCATCGCCGCACCTTGTTTTCGACATCTGGTTCAACATTTCTCCCCTTTTAATCCTTTTTCCCACTTTTGGTTAAGCAGTTCACCCAGCTTCTGGTTCACCATTTGCCCCTTTTTACTGAATTTTTCTGCTTTTGTTTAATCATTTCCCTGCTTTGCGGTCGACCTATTCCTCTTTCAGACTTCATCGCCGCGCATTGTTTTCGACATCTGGTTAAACATTTCTCCCCTTTTAATCCTTTTTCCCACTTTTGGTTAAGCAGTTCACCCAACTTCTGGTTAACCATTTGCCCCTTCTTACTGAATTTTTCTGCTTTTGTTTAATCATTTCCCTGCTTTATGGTCAACCTTTTCCCCTTTAGGACTTCGCCGCCGCACTTTGCTTTCGCCTTCTGGTTAATCATTTCACAACATTTTAATCCTTTTTCCCACTTTTGGTTAAACAGTTCACCCAGCTTCTGGTTAACCATTTGCCCCTTTGGGACTTAAGTCTCTGAGCATTCTTTTGGGATTCTGGTTCACCATTTGTCCCTTTTTGAAAGATATTGCTGCTTCTGTTTAATCCTTTCCCTGCTTTGCGGTCAACCTTTTCCTCTTTCAGACTTCATCGCCGCGCATTGTTTTCGACATCTGGTTCAACATTTCTCCCCTTTTAATCCTCTTTCCCACT
This sequence comes from Heptranchias perlo, assembly GCF_035084215.1. Classification (NCBI taxonomy): domain Eukaryota; kingdom Metazoa; phylum Chordata; class Chondrichthyes; order Hexanchiformes; family Hexanchidae; genus Heptranchias; species Heptranchias perlo. Next base: position 168,248 of record NW_027139360.1, read on the forward strand.
TTTGGTTAAGCAGTTCACCCAACTTCTGGTTAACCATTTGCCCCTTTTTACTGAATTTTTCTGCTTTGGTTTAATCATTTCCCTGCTTTATGGTCAACCTTTTCCCCTTTAGGACTTTGACGCGGCACATTGCTTTCGCCTTCTGGTTAATCATTTCACCCCTTTTAATCCTTTTTCCCACTTTTGGTTAAACAGTTCACCCAGCTACTGGTTAACCATTTCCCCTTTGGCACTTAAGTCTCTGAGCATTCTTTTGGGATTCTGGTAAACCATTTGTCCCTTTTTAAAAAATGCTGCTGCTTTTGTTTAATGCTTGCCCTGCTTTGCGGTCGATCATTTCACCCCTTTTAATCCATTTTTGCCACTTTGGGTTAAACAGTTCACACAACTTCTGGTTCACCATTTCACATTTCGGAACTTTTATTCCCACCATTACTTTGGGCTTCTGGTTCATCATTTCACGCTGTTTTACAAATCTTTGCCGCTTCACTTTTAATCCACAAACCGGGGCTCGCTTTCGGGTGTTGGGGGGGTGGGGGGTAGCGGGTTTGGGCCGGGCACTCGACATCCCGGTGTGCGACCGGGTTCGTTCTGGTACCGCTCGGTGCCCCTCGTCCTGCTCTTGCCGCGGAAGCAAACCAGACGACCGTCGGTCTCACGCCCGAGGGGAGAGGAGGCGGAAAGCGGTTTGCAGCCTTTCGCTGTACCTCCGCCGGGCAGCGCCGCACCTCCGAGTGCTCGGTACCGTTCGCTGCGCCTCGTCCGGCCGCACGCAGCGAGCCCAACCCGGAGGAAATCGGCCTGTGCCTTCTCGAGATATGGGCCTCCGGGTGGGACGGACAAACCGGGGCCCCGAGCTCGCTTTCGGCGGCCCGGCACTCGACTTCCCGGTGTCCGAACGTGATCCTTCCGGTACCCTTCGGTGCCCCTTGCCCGACTCTAGCTCCCGTGCTGAAGCGGAGTCGGTCGGCCTGACGGCCGCCGAGTTAGCCAGCGGAAAGCGGTGCGCAGCCTTTCGCTTGCAGCTCCGGCGGGCAGCGCCGCACCTCCGGCTGCTCAGTGCCGTCCGCTGCTCCCCTTCCGGCTGCACGCAGCGAACCATACCCGGAGGAAATCGGCCTCGGCCTTCCGGAGATATGGGCCTGCGAGTGGGACCAATAAATCGGTGCACATTTCCGGCTCGGTTTCCGGCCTCGGCACTATCAGTTCACGCCGTCCGACCGACATCGTTCTGGCACGGTTCCGTTGCTCCTTGATCCGGTCCAGCCACGGTAATCAGCCGAAGATGGTGGGGGGTAGGGGGGGGGGACACATTGCCCGCCGAGTTAGCCGGAGGAAATCGGCCTCGGACTTCCTCAGATATCAGCCTCCGGGTGGGACAGACAAACCGGGGACCCGAGCACGCTTTCGGCGGCCCGGCACTCGACTTCCCGGTGTGCGACAGGGTTCGTTCCGGTACCGTTCGCTGCCCCTCGTCCTGCTCTAGCCGCGGAAACAAACCCGACGACCGTCGGTCTCACGCCCGCGGAGGGAGGCGGCGGAAAGTGGTTTGCAGCCTTTCGCTGTACCTCCGGCGCGCAGCGCCCGACCTCCGAGTGCTCGGTACCGTCCGCTGCGCCTGGTCCGGCCGCACACGACGAGCCATACCCGGTGGAAATCGGCCTGTGCCGTCCGGAGATATGGGCCTGCGGGTGGGACGGACAAACCGGGGCCCCGAGCGGTGGCACCCTGCTCGCTTTCGGCGGCCCGGCAC
>NW_027139360.1:175000-177500 GCF_035084215.1 Heptranchias perlo
AACTTCTGTAGACATAGTCCACCATCCCGATTTCGGCTGTATAAAAGGCCATCGCTGATATGATTTGGGAGGTGCAGAATTTCCTTGACCGCTTTTCTGATTACGTTATCCATTTTAATAAGCAGGTTTTGTGACACCTCGTTTAATATTAATTGATAATAAAAACGTGGGATCATAAATATTTTTAAAATGTCCAGTTTTTGCCTCGGTTTAAGTTTCGTCTTTTTTAAATTTAAAATCCATTCCTGCAATTTAAAAGTCCACTTGTCTTCAGATAATCCTACCCAAGGATCAATACGGGCTCCGAGATATTTCTCGACATTACCTGGTTCAATGAAGCTAAGATCGCAGCCGTTAAGCTTCCAATGTGCGATATTGTTAAAAATAAACGTCTTATTTTTCGTACACATATAAAATCCGGCTGTCTTCTTGATGTTAATCGACAGCCCGGTTCTTTTGCAAAACGCCTCGATAATTTTCAGATTTTCCTCCATGCCTTTATAAGAGTCGCTCAAAATCGCGATATCATCTGCGAAGGCCATGGCACAGCATGTTATACGATTGCTGTCGAGCTTCATTAAAACACCAGAACCTTCTTTTTCAAGGGTACACAGTAGTGGGTCAATTGCAATATTAAAAAGGAGAGGCGACAGTGGATCACCCTGCTTAACTCCCTTTCTAATTAAAATGGGATCCGTTTTGCCAGTTGAGCTCTCTATCACAGTTGTATTATTTGTATATAGATTTAAAATCAAATCAATAAAACTCTTGGCAACCCCCATCCTCATAAGTGATTTTAAAATGAGTTTTATGACCTATCGAGTCGAATGCCTTAGCAAGGTCTATAAAAACAACGGCCAAATTCTTCCTATTCAACTTTGACCCCTTTAAAATGTTATTTAAAATTGCAATATTTTCGTTACAGCCGGAAGTTGCTGTAACGAATCCTTTTTGTCGAGGATTTAAAGTTACGGCCTCTTCCAACCTCGAGGCCATAATCTTATTAAAAAGGCGTAAAATTATGGACCCGATAGTAATGGGTCTCCAATTATCTATATCCTTTAAAACCGACGGATCTTCACTCTTTGGTATTAAGACGGTCCGACTATTCTTTAAGGCGTCGGGAATATATGATGTTTTAATTAAGAGTGAAAAGAACCTTGATAGAATAGAAGGATCTCCGCTATTAACCGTCTTCAAATCCTTCACTGTAACCCCGTCCAATCCAGGGGCACTTCCTTCACGCAATCCGTCGATTGCCGAATTTACCTCGGATTCACTGATCGAGCGCATGAGATTCGTATTGTTGGCCGTCATCATGCATTTTGAGAATCTATTAATATCGGCCTTATTGTTCTGAATTGCTAATTTATTCTCAAAGTGAGCCCTCAGTTCGGCCTTATCCAAAGGACATAGTAATTCGGTTGGCCCGCCCATAATTTGGCGAGCCAATTTTCTTCTGTTCTTATTATACATAATTTGGATGGATTTATACTTCGCCTTACGAATAGCATATCTTCGTAGGTGTCCACTATTGAATCTTGCAGCCCGTATGTTGTTTTCCTCCTTCCTGCGTACTGGTTTTAATTTATCTTTCCTTCTGGGATGTCTTTCCTCCACATCAACAAGTTTCCGAGTGATGGCCTCGATATTATTGAGGACTTGCTGTTCCGACGCAGGTTTGAGTGGCATCTTCAAGATTTCTTCGGTCTCACTAATAATATTGTGGACCTCTCGAAGATCTGCAAATCCTTTAGATAGATCTTTACTGATGGACAGCATAGGTATATTTGATAGAAAATCACCGGCATCATCATTATTTTCATCGTAATCAATATTGTCTTCGGCTTGTACATTTAATGGTGCGGTTTTGTTGGCTTTCGCCAAACATCGCCTTTTGTCTGATATTTGCTTATTGGTTTTAGTAGTCAAAATCTCTCCAATTTTGATGTTAATGTTCCGATGGCCAGTAAACTTCTCCTCGAGGGAGATAAGCATATCCGTTTCCTCTTGAGACCAAATTGACCTCTTGCTGATCTTTTTCTTTTTAGGAGCAGCCGCCTCAATCCTCTTCTTATTCCTGAGATCAGGATGGGTATGCCTTTCATGTTGACTGAGGCCACTCGCAGAGGAGAAGGATAGTGGGCATAGTGAACATTGATTCGCCAGAATGCTCGGCTGAATACCTTTGCATTTCGGGAAGTGACAAGCAATCGAATGATACTCGCCATGTCTGTTACATTTCGAACATCGCACGATTATCTTTGTTGTTGAATGTTTAATATTCATGTGTTTTCGAAACACTACATATGAATTATAGTGTTCATTACATAATATACAGAGCAGACAGTCAATGGGATATAAAATTTTAATCTCCTTCTTTAACTCTGGGATGATTTCAGAGTCAATATCCAGAGCCGGGGTATCCTCGGTATTGTTCACATTAACATTTCCATCTCCCCACAGATTCGATAAATGTCTAAAAGCAGAATTATAAAAA
>NW_027139360.1:187500-195000 GCF_035084215.1 Heptranchias perlo
GACCTGGTCCCTGTGACTTAATTTCCGCCTTTTGCTCAATCGTTTCCCCATTTATAATTAATTTTAAAAATCGGGTTACTCAGTTCTGGTTTACCAGTTCCCTCTTCGGACTTAGTTTTTGGTTAATCATTTCCGGTTCACCAGTTCCCGTTTTGGACTTAGTCTCTGCGGGCCGTTTCTCACCTTTTGGTTCATCAGTTCCCCTCTTTTAATAATTTTTTGGCTGCTTTCGTTTGATCATTTCCCTGCCTTCTGGGTAACTTTTCCCACTTAGGACTTCATCGCCGCACATTATTTTCGACTTCTGGTTGATCATTTCACCCCTTTTAATCATTTTTGCAACTTTTGGTTAACCATTTCACCCAGCTTCTGGTTAACCATTTCCCCTTTGGGACTTAGTCTCTGAGCATTCTTTTGGGATTCTGGTTAATCATTTGCCAATTTTTAAAAAATGTTGCCGCTTTTGTTTAATGCTTTCTGGTCAACCTTTCCCTCTTTCAGACTTCACCGCGGCACATTGCTTTAGCCTCCTGGTTAATCATTTCACCCCTTTTAATCATTTTTGCAACTTTTGGTTAACCATTTCCCCCAGCTTCTGGTTAACCATTTCCCCTTTGGGACTTAGTCTCTGAGCATTCTTTTGGGATTCTGGTTAATCATTTGCCACTTTTTTAAAAATGTTGCCACTTTTGTTTAATGCTTTCTGGTCAACCTTTCCCTCTTTCAGACTTCACCGCGGCACATTGCTTTAGCCTCCTGGTTAATCATTTCACCCCTTTTAATCATTTTTGCAACTTTTGGTTAACCATTTCCCCCAGCTTCTGGTTAACCATTTCCCCTTTGGGACTTAGTCTCTGAGCATTCTTTTGTGATTTTGGTTAACCATTTGCCCCTTTTTTAAAAATGATGCTGCTTTTGTTTAATGCTTTCCCTGCTTTCTGGTCAACCTTTTCCCCTTTAGGACTTCACCGCGGCACATTGCTTTAGCCTCCTGGTTAATCATTTCACCCCTTTTAATCAATTTTGCAACTTTTGGTTAACCATTTCACCCAGCTTCTGGTTAACCATTTCCCCTTTGGGACTTAGTCTCTGAGCATTCTTTTGGGATTCTGGTTAACCATTTGCCACTTTTTTTAAAATGTTGCCGCTTTTGTTTAATGCTTTCCCTGCTTTCTGGTCAACCTTTTCCCCTTTAGGACTTCACCGCGGCACATTGCTTCAGCCTCCTGGTTAATCATTTCACCCCTTTTAATCATTTTTGCAACTTTTGGTTAACCATTTCCCCCAGCTTCTGGTTAACCATTTCCCCTTTGGGACTTGGTCTCTGAGCATTCTTTTGGGATTCTGGTTAACCATTTGCCACTTTTTAAAAAATGTTGCCGCTTTTGTTTAATGCTTTCCCTGCTTTCTGGTCAACCTTTTCCCCTTTAGGACTTCACCGCGGCACATTGCTTTAGCCTCCTGGTTAATCATTTCACCCCTTTTAATCATTTTTGCAACTTTTGGTTAACCATTTCCCCCAGCTTCTGGTTAACCATTTCCCCTTTGGGACTTAGTCTCTGAGCATTCTTTTGGGATTCTGGTTAACCATTTGCCAATTATTTTAAAATGTTGCCACTTTTGTTTAATGCTTTCTGGTCAACCTTTCCCTCTTTCAGACTTCACCGCGGCACATTGCTTTAGCCTCCTGGTTAATCATTTCACCCCTTTTAATCATTTTTGCAACTTTTGGTTAACCATTTCCCCCAGCTTCTGGTTAACCATTTCCCCTTTGGGACTTGGTCTCTGAGCATTCTTTTGGGATTCTGGTTAACCATTTGCCACTTTTTAAAAAATGTTGCCGCTTTTGTTTAATGCTTTCCCTGCTTTCTGGTCAACCTTTTCCCCTTTAGGACTTCACCGCGGCACATTGCTTTAGCCTCCTGGTTAATCATTTCACCCCTTTTAATCATTTTTGCAACTTTTGGTTAACCATTTCCCCCAGCTTCTGGTTAACCATTTCCCCTTTGGGACTTAGTCTCTGAGCATTCTTTTGGGATTCTGGTTAATCATTTGCCACTTTTTTAAAAATGTTGCCGCTTTTGTTTAATGCTTTCCCTGCTTTCTGGTCAACCTTTTCCCCTTTAGGACTTCACCGCGGCACATTGCTTCAGCCTCCTGGTTAATCATTTCACCCCTTTTAATCATTTTTGCAACTTTTGGTTAACCATTTCCCCCAGCTTCTGGTTAACCATTTCCCCTTTGGGACTTAGTCTCTGAGCATTCTTTTGGGATTCTGGTTAATCATTTGCCACTTTTTTAAAAATGTTGCCGCTTTTGTTTAATGCTTTCCCTGCTTTCTGGTCAACCTTTTCCCCTTTAGGACTTCACCGCGGCACATTGCTTCAGCCTCCTGGTTAATCATTTCACCCCTTTTAATCATTTTTGCAACTTTTGGTTAACCATTTCCCCCAGCTTCTGGTTAACCATTTCCCCTTTGGGACTTAGTCTCTGAGCATTCTTTTGGGATTCTGGTTAATCATTTGCCACTTTTTAAAAAATTTTGCCGCTTTTGTTTAATCGTTTCCCTGCTATGTGGTCAACCTTTCCCCTTTCAGACTTCATCGCCGCGCATTGTTGTCGACTTCTGGTTAATCATTTTTCCCCTTTAAATCTTTTTTTGCCACTTTTGGTTAACCATTTCACCCAGCTTCTGGTTAACCATTTGCCCCATTTCACTGAATTTTTCCGCTTTGGTTTAATCATTTCCCTGCTTTCTTGTCAACCTTTTCCCCTTTTGGACTTCGCCGCCGCACTTTGCTTTTGCCTTCTGGTTAAACATTTCTCCCCTTTTAATCCTTTTTCCCACTTTTGGTTCACCAGTTCACCCAGCTTCTGGTTCACCATTTCCCCTTTGGGACTTAAGTCTCTGAGCATTCTTTTGGGATTCTGGTTAACCATTTGCCACTTTTTAAAAAATGTTGCCGCTTTTGTTTAATGCTTTCCCTGCTTTCTGGTCAACCTTTTCCCCTTTAGGACTTCACCGCGGCACATTGCTTTAGCCTCCTGGTTAATCATTTCACCCCTTTTAATCCTTTTTCCCACTTTGGGTTGGACAGTTCACCCAGCTACTGGTTAACCATTTCCCCTTTGGGACTTAAGTCTCTGAGCATTCTTTTGTGATTCTGGTTCACCATTTGTCCCTTTTTAAAAGATATTGCTGCTTTTGATTAAACCTTTCCCTGCTTTGCGGTCGACCTATTCCTCTTTCAGACTTCATCGCCGCACCTTGTTTTCGACATCTGGTTCAACATTTCTCCCCTTTTAATCCTTTTTCCCACTTTTGGTTAAGCAGTTCACCCAGCTTCTGGTTCACCATTTGCCCCTTTTTACTGAATTTTTCTGCTTTTGTTTAATCATTTCCCTGCTTTGCGGTCGACCTATTCCTCTTTCAGACTTCATCGCCGCGCATTGTTTTCGACATCTGGTTAAACATTTCTCCCCTTTTAATCCTTTTTCCCACTTTTGGTTAAGCAGTTCACCCAACTTCTGGTTAACCATTTGCCCCTTCTTACTGAATTTTTCTGCTTTTGTTTAATCATTTCCCTGCTTTATGGTCAACCTTTTCCCCTTTAGGACTTCGCCGCCGCACTTTGCTTTCGCCTTCTGGTTAATCATTTCACAACATTTTAATCCTTTTTCCCACTTTTGGTTAAACAGTTCACCCAGCTTCTGGTTAACCATTTGCCCCTTTGGGACTTAAGTCTCTGAGCATTCTTTTGGGATTCTGGTTCACCATTTGTCCCTTTTTAAAAGATATTGCTGCTTCTGTTTAATCCTTTCCCTGCTTTGCGGTCAACCTTTTCCTCTTTCAGACTTCATCGCCGCGCATTGTTTTCGACATCTGGTTCAACATTTCTCCCCTTTTAATCCTCTTTCCCACTTTTGGTTAAGCAGTTCACCCAACTTCTGGTTAACCATTTGCCCCTTTTTACTGAATTTTTCTGCTTTGGTTTAATCATTTCCCTGCTTTATGGTCAACCTTTTCCCCTTTAGGACTTTGACGCGGCACATTGCTTTCGCCTTCTGGTTAATCATTTCACCCCTTTTAATCCTTTTTCCCACTTTTGGTTAAACAGTTCACCCAGCTACTGGTTAACCATTTCCCCTTTGGCACTTAAGTCTCTGAGCATTCTTTTGGGATTCTGGTAAACCATTTGTCCCTTTTTAAAAAATGCTGCTGCTTTTGTTTAATGCTTGCCCTGCTTTGCGGTCGATCATTTCACCCCTTTTAATCCATTTTTGCCACTTTGGGTTAAACAGTTCACACAACTTCTGGTTCACCATTTCACATTTCGGAACTTTTATTCCCACCATTACTTTGGGCTTCTGGTTCATCATTTCACGCTGTTTTACAAATCTTTGCCGCTTCACTTTTAATCCACAAACCGGGGCTCGCTTTCGGGTGTTGGGGGGGTGGGGGGTAGCGGGTTTGGGCCGGGCACTCGACATCCCGGTGTGCGACCGGGTTCGTTCTGGTACCGCTCGGTGCCCCTCGTCCTGCTCTTGCCGCGGAAGCAAACCAGACGACCGTCGGTCTCACGCCCGAGGGGAGAGGAGGCGGAAAGCGGTTTGCAGCCTTTCGCTGTACCTCCGCCGGGCAGCGCCGCACCTCCGAGTGCTCGGTACCGTTCGCTGCGCCTCGTCCGGCCGCACGCAGCGAGCCCAACCCGGAGGAAATCGGCCTGTGCCTTCTCGAGATATGGGCCTCCGGGTGGGACGGACAAACCGGGGCCCCGAGCTCGCTTTCGGCGGCCCGGCACTCGACTTCCCGGTGTCCGAACGTGATCCTTCCGGTACCCTTCGGTGCCCCTTGCCCGACTCTAGCTCCCGTGCTGAAGCGGAGTCGGTCGGCCTGACGGCCGCCGAGTTAGCCAGCGGAAAGCGGTGCGCAGCCTTTCGCTTGCAGCTCCGGCGGGCAGCGCCGCACCTCCGGCTGCTCAGTGCCGTCCGCTGCTCCCCTTCCGGCTGCACGCAGCGAACCATACCCGGAGGAAATCGGCCTCGGCCTTCCGGAGATATGGGCCTGCGAGTGGGACCAATAAATCGGTGCACATTTCCGGCTCGGTTTCCGGCCTCGGCACTATCAGTTCACGCCGTCCGACCGACATCGTTCTGGCACGGTTCCGTTGCTCCTTGATCCGGTCCAGCCACGGTAATCAGCCGAAGATGGTGGGGGGTAGGGGGGGGGGACACATTGCCCGCCGAGTTAGCCGGAGGAAATCGGCCTCGGACTTCCTCAGATATCAGCCTCCGGGTGGGACAGACAAACCGGGGACCCGAGCACGCTTTCGGCGGCCCGGCACTCGACTTCCCGGTGTGCGACAGGGTTCGTTCCGGTACCGTTCGCTGCCCCTCGTCCTGCTCTAGCCGCGGAAACAAACCCGACGACCGTCGGGCTCACGCCCGCGGAGGGAGGCGGCGGAAAGTGGTTTGCAGCCTTTCGCTGTACCTCCGGCGCGCAGCGCCCGACCTCCGAGTGCTCGGTACCGTCCGCTGCGCCTGGTCCGGCCGCACACGACGAGCCATACCCGGTGGAAATCGGCCTGTGCCGTCCGGAGATATGGGCCTGCGGGTGGGACGGACAAACCGGGGCCCCGAGCGGTGGCACCCTGCTCGCTTTCGGCGGCCCGGCACTCGACTTCCCGGTGTGCGAACGTCATCGTTCCGGTACCCGACGGTGCCCCTTGCCCGACTCTAGCTCCGGTGCTAAAGCGGAGTCGGTCGGTCTCACGGACGCCGAGTTACCAGGCGGAAAGCGGTGCGCAGCCTTTCGCTGGCACTCCGGCGGGCAGCACCGCACCTCCGAGTGCTCGGTACCGTACGCTGCGCCGCCTCCTGCCGCACGCAACGAGCCATACCCGCAGGAAATCGGCCTCGGCGTTCCGGAGTTATCCGCCTCCGAGTGGGCCTGACCAAGCGGGGTGAACTGGAAATCATTAACCAACGTACTTCCAGGTTTTCACCCGCAGAGGGCAGCACTCTCTTCTCCGTTTTAAACTGGGCCGACCCGGCTCCGTTTCGAGACCCGGCACTCGACTTCCCGGTGTGCGACCGGGTTCGTTCCGGTACCGTTCGCTGCCCCTCGTCCTGCTCGAGCCGCGGAACCAAACCCGATGACCGTCGGTCTCACGCCCGCGGAGGGAGGCGGCGGAAAGTGGTTTGCAGCCTTTCGCTGTACCTCCGGCGGGCAGCGCCGGACCTCCGAGTGCTCGGTACCGTCCGCTGCGCCTGGTCCGGCCGCACACAACGAGCCATACCCGGAGGAAATCGGCCTGTGCCTTCCGGAGATATGGGCCTCCGGGTGGGACGGACAAACCGGGGCCCCGAGCTCGCTTTCAGCGGCCCGGCACTCGACTTCCCGGTGTGCGAACGTCATCCTTCCGGTACTCAACCGTGCCCCTTGCCCCACTCTAGCTCCGGCGGTAAAGCGAAGTCGGTCGGTCTCACGGACGCCGAGTTAGCAGGCGGAAAGCGGTGCGCAGCCTTTCGCTGTCACTCCGGCGGGCTGCACCGCATCTCCGAGTGCTCGGTACCGTACGCTGCGCCGCCTCCTGCCGCACGCAACGAGCCATACCCGGAGGAAATCGGCCTCGGCGTTCCGGAGTTATCCGCCTCCGAGTGGGCCTGACCAAGCGGGGTGAACTGGAAATCATTAACCAACGTACTTCCAGGTTTTCACCCGCAGAGGGCAGCACTCTATTCTCCGTTTTAAATTGGGCCGACCCGGCTCCGTTTCGAGACCCGGCACTCGACTTCCCGGTGTGCGAACGTGATCGTTCCAGTACCCAAACGTGCCCCTTGCCCCACTCTAGCTCCGGCGATAAAGCGGAGTCGGTCGGTCTCACGGACGCCGAGTTACCAGGCGGAAAGCGGTGCGCAGCCTTTCGCTGTCACTCCGGCGGGCAGCACCGCACCTCCGAGTGCTCGGTACCGTACGCTGCGCCTCCTCCTACTCCACGCAACGAGCCACACCCGGAGGAAATCGGCCTCGGCCTTCCTGAGATATAAGCCTCCAAACGGGCGTCACAAATCAGGGCACATGGTCAGCTGCAAAGCAGCGTCATTACAACCTCTCACTGCACCCCACACGACATTCCGCTTGCCTGCCTGCCGCTGCCTACTCTCACCAGCGAAACAAAGTCAGGATAACACCCCAATGCAAGCAGCTCCCTTCCGGCCAACCAACCCACACCAATCCCCTTGCCTGCCTCCCACAAATTCCACCAGCGAGGCAAAGTCAAAATCAACCCACAATAAACGCACTCCACAACGGCCATCGACCGCTATACACCCCCTTGGGCGACTATTAAGCCCGAGAACACTAACTGTAACCAACCGCAGTGAAAAGTTGAAGTGGCAACTCATTAACCAAATTTATATTTGGCAACTCATTAACCAACTTTACATTTGGCAACTCATTAACCAACTGCATTGGTGACAACTCATTGACTGACAGGT